>NW_028318818.1:400000-555169 GCF_062004578.1 Staurois parvus | reverse complement strand
TCAGTGATCACATGCAAAGTAGTAAGCAAGATGTCACTTGTGACATCATTGCTTACTACGTGTGAAATCTGTGAATGATCACAGAGGTCACATGGTACAAGGCTATTCACAACAGCCTTGTAGCATGTGACAAGCTGTGACCAATCACAGCTCACTCAGTAGTTTTCAATGGCTGCAAGAATGCAGACAGAGAGAAAGAGAAATGATTGCTTTTATATCCTATATGGGTGTAAAAGCAATCAGTGTAAAAAAAAAAATCTTCATCACCCCCCACAAGTAGTACAGTGTCACCATGGTGACACTGTACTGCTAGGGTGACAGTATGTTAAAAAAAAAAAAACATAAATAATAATATAAAAAAATTAAATAAAAATGTAAAAAAAATGTTTAAAAATTATAATTTTTGGTTATAAACTAATTTGGCTTATTTTTTTTTTACTAAAAAGATAACGGAATACATTTTGGCCAAGATTTATGATGAAAGATTATTTATTTGCAAAATTGTATAGGAAAAACACTTTTTTTCAAAATTTTTTGACTTTTCCATTTACATAGCAAAAAAAATAAAAATCCCAGCGGTGAATAAATACCACCAAAATAAAGCTTTATCTGTCTCAAAAAATGGTAAAAAATTCATATGGTTACAGTGTTGCATGACCGCACAATTGTCATTCAAAGTGTGATAGCGCTGAAAGCTGAAAATTGCCCTGGACAGGAAGGGGGTGAAAGTGTCCGGACTGGAAGTGGTTAAAAATGTTTACGGGTTACAGTTTACAAGGGAGCCCTAACACTAGAATTATTACGCTTGCTATAACATTCGTGGTGATACCTCACATGTGTGGTGGGAACACCATTTACATATACGTGCGCAACTTACATATGCGTTCTCCTCTGCGTGCAAGCATGGGATGGCAGGGGTGCTTTGAAAAAAAAATGTTATCTCTTTTACTATTTTTTTAATTTTTATACTGTCCGTTTAATTTTCTCTTTGGCCACTTTTTTTCCTAACACAAAAGAAATGTAAACATCCTTGTGATAGAAATAAAGCATGACAAGTCCTCTTTATGGAGACATTCGGGATCCATAAGACCCCAGATCTCTCCTCTACCCTGGAAAGCATGAGATAAAAAAAACCAAAACATTGATTTTGAAAAAAAAATGGCAGCGTTTACATCTGCCTTGACCGGAAGTGCCGAAATGACATTCATTCTGTTTTCTAGACCATAGAGATGACAAGAGACCTTCCGGTCCCCGCTCCGCGATCAGGTGGTGTAACCGCTGGATTGGATACTGGGCTCTCCAATTGCATTGGAGAGCCTGTAATAGCACCAGTAGGTAGCGAAAGGGGGGGTGAGCCCTCCCACCATCTGTAAAAGCAATGCAGCAGCTGTTTAGCAGCTAGGATTGCTTCTACTTCTACAGCATTGCTGGCTGAAAAAAACAATACTGGCTTATTTCTGACAGCTGCAGCCATAACCCCGGAGTAACCGCTTGAAGTCAAGTGCGTACATGTACATGATTTGGGGGCAAGTGGACAGAACTCCAAGGAGGTTCTTGAGAGGTGATTCCTACATCTCCAAATTGTTGTTTTTTCCTCCTTCTCCTCTTCCTGTTGCCCAGGGCAGGGACGGACTGACAACTCATGGGGCCCCCGGGCAATAGGGGATCATGGGGCCCCTGTGTCCTTGCCCAAACTCAAAAAAGCCTATGAAAAAGGTACCAGGGGCATCTCATGGGGCCCCTTACTGACCCCGGGCCCTTGGGCAGTACTCAAGTTTCCAAATGGTCAGTCCGCCCCTGGCCCAGGGTCTGGCTCAGCTATCCTTTGCATTACTTCATTCTGGGTACTGAACTCCTGTATGTATTTCTGAACATCAGCTGCTATATGTTCTATGTGTTGCTCACCATACCTATATACATGCATATATATTTGTTGGTGGGATTCAACAGTAGACAGGATACCTCTGCTGTTGTATGCTTGATGTGATGGAACATACATTGGATATTTGTACTTATTGTGTAATTGCATGTACAGTATATGCCTTGTACAACTTGAATGCTAAAGCATTTTTGCTATGTAGTGTGCTTACTCTATATATTTCAATGTATCAGCTTGTTGAAGTCCCTTTACAGCAGAGCTGGAGTGTCAAAGGAAGGAGCAGCACAAGGAAGAAATCGGTTCATTATTTGAACCTGTTGTATAATTGTATGTACAGTATATGCCGAATACAACTTTAATTCTTAAGCATTTCTTTATGTGCTGTGCCTACGCTATAGATTTAAAATGATTGACTGATACACTGTGGAGACCTCAAAAACAATCTATTGTTGGTTGCTGGATGGTGTGGATTATAGTGGTGTGCAGACCTTTCTTTGCTAATTATTTGCATTTACTGCAAGAAGTTGATACCAAGATACGTACACTACTTGTATTTAAAAATTACATTTACTAATGTATTCATGAACACAGAGTTGCATTATTTTGTGTCTTTTTTTATCTCCATAGACTCCAGCTTTAAGGCACCAATTGGCATTTAAAGATGGCCATCTGATCTTAAAGGATAATTTCACCTTTGGAACATGTTACATGTTGCACCCACTTTTAGGGTGAAACATGTCACACGTTCCCATAGCCACAGCAGCGTCCGCTGCCTCCCCCTCCTTCTGACAGATAATACGGGGAGGGCTCCGCCCACAGGGCCACGTCATTTATTCACAGTTCTTTCTGCTGTTCAGTAACTGTTTGCCTATACAGGAAGTACGAGCAGACAGCTGACCGAGAGTCTGCAGGAGCCTGGCATTGCACCCATGATCTGCTGATCACGGATGCAATGCTTTACAGGCTGCAGGGTAAAAAAAATTATCAATGCATATTTTTGCCTGCGAAGAGATGTACATTTATTATTTTTTTAATAAAAGGTGAACTTATTCTTCAAAAGGATAAGTTCACTTTTTGGAAAAAAACAATAAATGCACATTTTTTGCAGGTAAAAAAATGTGCTATTATTATTTTTGTCTGCAGGAACTTGGAAAGCTTTGCACCAGCGATCGATAGATCGCTGTGAATGTGAATGAGTGCCTACAAGTCCCGGCAGCCTAACTGGCTGTCGGCTTGTAGTTTTCAATGAACTACCATGGCACTGTGGAGCTGCATGGTAGTTCATTGAAGCTCCCTGTCAGAATATCTGCATGCTCGTACATCCCATACAGCTAGCAGATATTCTGACAGGTCTGCAGGAGACCTGCATGGCATCAGATATCTACCGATCGCTGGTGCAATGTTTTCCTGGCTCTTGCAGACAAAAATAAATGCACATTTTTGTACCTGCAAAAAAATTAGCATTTTTTATTTTTGTCCAAAAAGCGAACTTCTCCTTTAAAGAATAAGTTCACCTTGTATTAAAAAAATAAAGGTACATCTTTTCGCAGGCAAAAATATGCATTGATTATTTTTTTACACTGCAGCCTGTAAAGCATTGCATCTGCGATCAGCAGATCATGGGTGCAATGCCAGGCTCCTGCAGACTCTCGGTCAGCTGTCTGCCCGTACATCCTGTATGGGCAAACAGTTACTGAATGGCAGAAAGAGTCAATGAACCACAAGAGGGCTCACCAACACTTTTGGAACTCAAAAAAGCCGTCTGCTGCAGCGATTGGTACTAGTAGCTCATTAATTCACAGAATTCTGTGAATGAATGACAAGGCCATGTGGGTGGAGTGGGGATCCCCTCCCGCTGTCATACATGGTTGAGGGGAGTGCGGACAGCTGCTATACTGTAACATGTTACACCCTAAATACAAATGTAACATGTACCATGTTACAAAGGTGAACATGGCCTACAAAGACTTTAGAAGAATCAGACAGGGGTCAGCAAGGTTGTGTTCACCTACTGTTCCCCTTGGCTGGTAGATATCAAACAGAAAAGATCCATGTCATTATTTGGTTTGTCCATTTACTTGCTATTGCTCCTCTGAGGACAATGGAACCAGGAGTGTCTGTAGACTGTTCTTGCACATACTCAGACTACACAAAAATGTACAACTATCATATGCACACACTTGTGTTAACAAAAAAACAAAGTGGTTGAATCATTTTTGAATGTCCAACCAAAAACCTCTATAATTATCAATAAACATTTTTCTGTATGACAAACTACTTTCCTGTAGGCTAAGAAAACATGAATTGTACTTACGATGTGCGATTTGGTGCAGAGCTGCGAAGGTTCTGTTGTGTTCAGTATATGTGATGTCCAATAAGACCATCTCCTTTTTATATGGTTAGGTTGCACAACACCTATACCTGGAGGGGAAAAGGCATCAATTCTGACACACATTATTGATGGTTTCTTATTTCCACCTGCAGCCACATATACCTCTTCACAAGCGGTTTCACCATTCTACATACTAGGGCCAATTTAGAAATTAGCCAATTAACCTACCAGCATGCCTTTGGAATGTGAATATACAGGCTAGGCTAATATATACCAGGGCCAATTTAGATATGAACCACTTAACCTAAGTGCATGCCTTTAGGTTGTGTCTTTGGAATGGGAAAATGCTGGTTAATTGCCTCCTGGCTTAAACCAGCCATGATATATCCAATATAAACACCTGTAATAAAAAATATTACTTAATGTTGCAGATAGTTATGAAGAGCTGGCCCACCACAGCAGGAGTGATAAATTAGGGAACATTGGGAATGTAGATTTAAAAAATGTAGTCAACCATAGATGATTTACTGATTCTGCTTGGGTAGATAATGGGAATCTGTACAGTCCAAGTAGGTGTAGAAACTGGGAAGCTTAGAGCCAGGTACTCCAATGTTTCCTTGTAACCCTAGCAAAGTTCCTTGTTACACAACCAACGGCCTAAGAGATTTTTGCTATTCAGCATTGGGGGCAGAGTACACTTGAAAGTTGGGACCACAAGGCACCTGGTGGTCGTGTTCTACATGCCTTGTACCAGCTGAGCTTGGCAATGTCCTCCTGAGCTTGCTTGCAGAGCCATGAACAGACTGCATGCTGAAGCATCAATCAAGTCAAGTACCACAATATCTGTTTCTTTATACATGCCATGTACTAAACACTCAGCCATTAGACTGAATATTCAATCATCTGAAGACAGCTCATCAATTTTTAGGCAAGTTTCCTTCTAGTCTTAATTTGATGCCCAGTCTGAAGTCTTGGTATGTGTAAGAAAGCTCGGAGTCACAGTGTGGGCTTATTTGTGTACTCATCGCTGGAATTTGTGGCCAGCATGTGAAGAAGAGAGGCAGCACCATCTAAGTTCAGCATGTTAAAATATTTATTAAATCGAAAGTAAGCGACTCAAATGTATTGATATAAAGTGCTTGTCATGTGCAAATCATCGGCTGTTTTGTGGGCTGTATGTCCTTTCAAAGTGTCCATTCGGCATCTTGGGGCAGCGCTGGTGGCTCCCAGCCACTCCTTTGAACATGACCAAGCAGAACCTGCCCCACCATTGAAACCAGGTGAGGAGAGTTGGTACCCACCAATCTTTTGCATCTATCACCCTCAAAAACAAGGGCACATCAGAGTAGTTTTTGATTCTAGTGCTCAGTATGACAGCATCGCATTGAATGACGTACTTAGCGGCACTGATTTGAATCATACGTTGTTGAGGGTCCTAATACATTTCCACAAAGAGAAAGTTGCGGTTACTACAGATGTGCAGCAAATGTTTTACTATTTCATGGTTAAAGAAGATCACCACAACTACTTGAGGTTCTTATGGTTTCAAGACAATGGCCTTGACAAACAAATTGCAGAGTTCAGGATGAAAGTATATGTCTTTGGAAATAGTCCCTCCTCTTCCATAGCCATTTATGATCTAAAACAAATAGCAAAACAGGGAGCAAGTGAGTATTGAGAAGATATTAAACAGTTCATTTTAAGAGATTTCTACATAGATACAGTTGCAAGAAAAAGTATGTGAACCCCTTGGGATTACATGGAGTTTTGCATGAATTGGGCATAAAATGTGCTCTAAACGTCATTTAAGTCACAACAATAGAAGAACACAGTCTGCTGAACATAATACTACACAAACATTAGATGTTGCCATGGTTTAATTGCACATAACATGTAAACATTCACAGTGCAGGGAGGAAAAAGTATGTGAACCTTTGGACTTAATAACTGGTTGACCCTCCTTTGGCGGCAATAACCTCAACCAAACGTTTCCTGTAGTTGCAGATCAGACCTGCACAACGATCTGGAGTAATTTTGGACCACTCCTCTTCACAAAACTTTCAGTGTAGCAATATTCTTGGGATGTCTGGTGTGAATCGCTCTCTTAAGGTCATGCCACAGCATTTCAATCGGGTTGAGGTCAGGACTCTGACTGGGCCACTCCAGAAGGCGTATTCTGTGCTGTTGCAGCCATTGTTTTGTTGAATTACTTGTATGCTTTGGGTCATTGTCCTGTTGCATTACCCATCCTCTGCGGAGCTTCAGTTGGCGGACAGATGGTCGTACGTTTTCCTGCAAAATGTCTTGATAAACTCTGGAATTCATTTTCCCATCAATGACAACAATCCGTCCAGGCCCTGAGGCAGCAAAGCAGCCCCAAACCATGATGCTCCCTCCGCCATGTTTCACAGTGGGGATGAGGTTTTGATGTTGGTGTGCTGTGCCTTTTTTTCTCCACACATAGTGTTGTGTGTTCTTCCCAAACAACTCAATCTTGGTTTCATCTGTCCACAGTATATTTTGCCAGTAGTGCTGTGGAACATCCAGGTGGTCTTTTGCAAACTTCAAACGCTACAATATTCTTTTTGGACAGCAATGGCTTCCTCCGTGGTGTCCTCCCATGTACTCCATTCTTGTTTAATGTTTTCTTTATTGTAGATGTGTCAACAAAAATGTTAGCATGTGCCAGAGATTTCTGTAGGTCTTTAGCTGACACTCTGGGATTCTTCTTTACCTCATGCAGCATTCTGCGCTGTGCTCTTGCAGTCATTTTTACAGGACGACCACGCCTAGGGAGAGTAGCAACAGTGCTAAACTTTCTCCATTTGTAGACAGTCTGTCTTACCGTGGACACATGAACATCAAGGCTTTTGGAGATACTTTTGTAACCCTTTCCAGCTTCATGCAAGTTAACAATTCTTGATCGTAGGTCTTCTGAGAGCTCTTTTCTGCGAGGCATGGTTCACATCAGACAGTGCTTCTTGAAACCAGTAAACCCAAAACAGGTGTGTATTTTAAGGGCAGGACAGCTGTCAACAACACATCCAATATCATCACACTGATTGGAGTCAAGGTTGGCTCACTCCTGGCTCCAATTAGCTCTGGGAGAAGTCATTAAGCTAGGGCCTCACATACTTTTTCCTCCCTGCACTGTGAATGTTTACATGTTATGTGCAATTAAACCATGGCAACATCTATTGTTTGTGTAGTATTATGTTCAGCAGACTGTGTTCTTATATTGTTGTGACTTAGATGACGTTCAAATCACATTTTATGCCCAAATCATGCAAAACTCCACGTAATCCCGAGGGGTTCACATACTTTTTCTTGCAACTGTATAATGATTTTCTGTAATGGTTTTACATGAAATTTATTCATATTTCTGTATATTTTTCTCGAAATGTTGTGAATTTGATATATCATACTTCAAAGATCTAGAAAATATATATTATGGACAGCTGAATCTACAAATAAAGGTCAGCAAAAAAAAAAAAAAAACCCGGCATGGGGTTCCCCCTCCCATCCATACCAAGCCCTTCGGATCTGGTTCGGATTTTGAAGGGAAGCCCCACGCCAAAATTAATTTTTAAAAAATGGCAAAAATGGGTCAACCCCCAAAATCCATACCAGACCCTTATCCGAGCATGCAGCCCAGCAGGTCAGGAAAGGGGGTGGGGGGGGGGGGAATGAGTGAGCACCCCCCTCCCGGACCATACCAGGCCACATGCCCTCAACATGGGGGAGTGCTTTGGGGTGGGGGGGCTCCCTTCCCCAAAGCACCTTGTCCCCATTTTGATGGGGACAAAGTCCTCTTCCCCACAACCCTGGGCTGTGGTTGTCTGGGTCTGCGGGCGGGGGGGGGGGCTTATCAGAGTCTGGAAGCCCCCTTTAGCAAGGGGGGCCCCAGATCCCCCCCCCTTGTGAATGAGTATGGGGTACATGGTACCGCTACATGGTACCGCTACTCATTCACCAAATCGTGTAGTGTGACAAGTCCTTTATTAAAAGAAAAAACTAAAAGAATGTCCCTCGCAGTAGATCCAACATCAATCATGATGCCGCTGCTGCAAACCTGAAAAAAGAAAAAAAAAAGAAAGAAGGCTCCGCTCCCGCCGCAGGCTCCCGGCCGTCTGCCTCTCCGCTGGCTTGACAGTTCTTAAATATGTAAGGGGTAGGGCCACCTGGGGACATCACACATGTGACCCCACACCATGTGCCATCAATATCATCACATGGGGTGGGGTCACTCGGTTACCCTTGTTACACCTTGCTAGTGCCAAGAAAATCTCCCCCACACCATTACACCACCACCAGTCTGAACCGTCGATACAAGGCAGGATGGATCCATGCTTTCATGTTGCTTATGCCAAATTCTGACGCTACCATCTAAATGTAGCAGCAACAAGTCTGCCCATTTTCCTCTGATATAGAGTCATTTTCATCCACACAACTGGATATTTTCTCTTTTTCAGACCATTCTCTGTAAACCCTAGAGATGGTTGTGTATGAATATCCCAGTAGATCAGCAGTTTTTGAATTATTCAGACCAGCCCATCTGGCACCATCAATATGCCATGTTCAAAGTCACCTAAATCCCCTTTCTTCCCTATTCTGATGCTCGGTTTGTACTTCAGCAAGTCTTCACCACATCTAGATGCCTAAATGCATTGAGTTGCTGCCATGTGATTGGCTGATTAGCAATTTTTGTTATCAAGCTATTATTATAATACAGGATTTATATAGCGCCAACAGTTTCCTCAGCGCTTTACAATATAACAGGAGACAATACAGTTCAATACAAGAGGGTTAGGAGGGCCCTGCTACAATCTAAGAGGGAGGGGCTAGTGGTACAAAACATTGTAACTGTGGGGGATGGACTGGTATGAGGAGTAGAAGATTCCATTATTAGCTGAAGGCAGGATAGGCTTCCCTGAAGAGGCATTTTCAGAGATTGCCTAAAAGTGAGCAGAGTAGTCGTTAGTGTGATAAATTGGGGTAGAGAGTTCCAGAGGATGGGGGAAGCTCTGGAGACAAGCATGGGAGGAGACAAGGGAGCTAGAGAGTAGGAGGTCGTGCAAGGAGCAGAGAGTACGGTTTGGGTGATATTTGGAGACAAGATTGGTGATGTAATTGGGGGCAGCATTATAAATGGCTTTATATGTTGTTAATGTTTTGAATTTTATTTGCTGGGCAACAGGAAGCCATTGGCAGAGAGGGATGGAGGACACTGGGTGGAGACCAGGAGGGTTTGGCAGAGAGGGATGGAGGACACTGGGTGGAGACCAGGAGGGTTTGGCAGAGAGGGATGGAGGCCAGTGGAGGGATTGGCAGAGAGGGGTGGCAGATACAGAACAGTTAGTAAGGTGGATGAGTCTGGCAGCAGCATTCATGATAGACTGAAGAGGGGATAGCCTGCGATGAGGTCGGCCAATGAGGAGGGAGTTACAATAGTCAAGGCAAGATATAACAAGGGAGTGAATAAGTTGCTTAGTGGTTTCCAAGGTTAGGAACGGGAGTATCTTGGAGATGCTGCGGAGGTGAAGTCGACAAGATTTGGACAGTGATTGGATTTGGGGCTGAAAGGACAGATGGGAGTCTAGGATTACACCTAGTACCCTGGCATGAGGGGAGGGAATGATGATTGTGTTATTGATCTTGATGAAGAAGTCAGGGGAGGGGGCACGGGCTGGGGGGGGGGGGAGGGAATAGTATGAGCTCAGTTTTGGAAAGATTGAGTTTGATGAAGTGGAGAGATATCCATGCCGATATGTCACTTAGTAGGTTAGTAAGGCAAGAGGAGACTGCAGGGGTGAGGTACAGAAAGATTTGTGTATCATCAGCATAGACATAGTACCTAAAGCCAATTAAACAGGTGGACCTAATAAAGTGGCTGGTGAGCTGACGCCTGCCTGTGTGAGCCCAAAACATTACAGTGTGGCCCTATTTACAGCTAAGAGTCCTGTCTGGGACTGCAGGGGGAAGATGAGCTAGGTGATCAGCACAGCGCTTTTATGAAAATACAGAAAAGCCTCCTGTGCCCACCAGGTGTGGCTGAACTGCAGCACACATAATAGGTTGGCAGGGAAGCATGCAATCTACTTCTGGGATGCTTTGCGGGTCCAGATTTCCCATCAGGCACTGTAGGTATGTGTGCACAGGAGCCCTTTATAGAGGGGCATCCATGGGGGGGGGGGGGGGGGTATGGGCGGACGCTTGCCCACAGCATAACCCGACAGGAAGAAGTCAGCCTGTGCATTCTCAATCCCAGTGGCTGTAGCCACCAGGGGCAGACTGACAACTCATGGGGCCCCCAGGCAATAGGGGATCATGGGGCCCCCCCTGTGTCCTTGCCCAAACTCAAAAAGCCTATAAAAAAAAAAAAAAAAAAAAAAAACACCAGGGGCATCTCATGGGGCCCCCTACTGACCCTGGGCCCTCAGGCAGTGCCTGATTTTCCAAATGGTCAGTCCACCCCTGAACTGTATATGCCCCCTTCTGTTGTCATGTCTGTATGGCATATGGACCTGACAGTAAAATCATCAAAGGAACTGACCCATCTCCAGAAGAAGAAGTACAAATGGCACAATTTCAGACTTTGAATTTTAAAATTTGACAAGGCTCCAAAATTCCTTTAAAACCACCAAACATAGCAGTGGATCTGGAGGTACTAAATATATCATCCACATAGGGAGACAATTTATGCCAAGTAGGGCCCACTAGGAGACAGGAATATATTCAGGTTCCATCTAATTTTAGAAAGCAATACCTCTAACCACTTGTCTACTGGGCACTTTTACCCCCTTCCTGCCCAGTTTTTGGTGCTGTTACACTTTGAATGACAATTACACAGTCATGCAACATTGTACCCATATGACATTTAGCATTTTTTCGGTGAGATTTAATCAGCACTGATGTTTGTAGACCATAAACAAACCAAAAAAGTATTTCTAATATTAGACAAACAGGTAATTTCTCCTTCACTGATGTGGTTGCACCGGTGGGCATTGACGAGGCACAGATAAGCAGTGCAGATCTACTGACATTTGCCAGTTATCAGCAATACTTCCTTTGCACTGACAGCATGAGGAAAGTGCTGCCAATAACTGGCAACTGTATTTACTTTGATCTGCTGTGTTGTTGGACATAGCTGATCACTTGGTAAAAGGCTGCTGTGATTGGCCTTTTAACTACTCATGTAATCAGCTGTATCCATAGGACATAGCAATCACTGAGCAGCAGGTGTGCACCATGTTTTAGGAGAAGGTTATGGCACCCTTCCAGAACTGGACAAGTGTGCTGTAGCCATCTTTCTGCTATACTGCAGTTGTAAAGTAGTTAAGTAAATAAAAAGTGATGGGGCAACCCTGCCTAGTTCCATGTTTAATACTAAGAGGCTTTGAGAGGGTACTGATAAATGTAAGCCTAGCAGGAGGGAGCTCTGTAGACACAAAGGATTGGGGTTAATAAGTTAGAACTTGGAGTTTTAGAGAAAAAATAAAGTGTTGTGTCAACACCCTAGCATCGGCTGACAGCAGGTGCACCTGGGGTAAACCCCCCACATTAGATAGAAGGCCCTAACCCCTGGCTTCTTGCCCCTTAATGAAGCCACCATTACCTTTGCCAACATCCAGAATTAAGATATCAGCAACAGTTTACACACTGTTGCATCTCTACCATCTTTGATGACAGTCATAGGCCAAAAAGAGTGGCCTCTGAAGGTATGCTACTGTTCCAGAAGTTAAATAAGCGGCTAAAAAAAGGCAAAAAGTTTACTCCAAGTACCGGAGTCTGTTTGGACCTACGCTCTTACCCATAGGGAGGGTATTAAATGTTTCTTCCCATGCGATTTC
This sequence comes from Staurois parvus, assembly GCF_062004578.1. Classification (NCBI taxonomy): domain Eukaryota; kingdom Metazoa; phylum Chordata; class Amphibia; order Anura; family Ranidae; genus Staurois; species Staurois parvus. The sequence goes on along the minus strand of NW_028318818.1, from coordinate 543,108 downwards.
CAATAATACTATCACATTAGGAAGTAGCTCCAGATATTGCACTTTGCTAAACATTTCTGAGTATTCCTCTGCACAGCCTCTTTCTGAACCATCCCAGACCAAATGTCCTCAAGATTTGGGGGTTTTGATTCCTTGACAGGGGAACCCCTGAGCCAGCTTTATAAAGTGGCAGGGATAGGGATGATATTGTCCAAATATGATAATTAAGGAATATTGTTGTACCATTCCATTCTCTGCCCATGTGACCCAGTCATGCAAGTAAATGGGCCATGTTCATCCATGCTGAATTCCACAAACGGTCAGTCAAATGTCTGAACACCAGCATGGGTCCCAAATACTGATCACATTCCCCTACTGCTGCTAAAAAAGACTTGAGCACAGTGTCATGAGGGCAGTGGATAACCACCAAGTGCAAATTTGCTTGCTATGCATGGGGGGGGGGGGGGGGGGTAAATATGTGCCCCATAGGCCAGAGTGCCACCAAAACTCACTCTAATTTACTAGACTGAGATAATAATATGGGCCAAGCCATGTCACAACACATTCAAACTACAATTACAGCCATTTGCCAAGTTCTCATTTCAGTACTGATGAGTAAATACCTGTAGCTTAGGAGTCAGGTCTGCATTAAGAAGGACATACATACAATGTGCGGTTGGATTAAGCATCTGACACCTGAAGATTTGTCAGTAGTAGAGAAAGTTAGTGCTGGAAGGACAGAATTACCAGCTTCTTTAAAAAGGGACTCCTTGACTACACTAGCAGGGTAGGGTGGAATTTTTCTATACAATCAGTAACTGCACTGAAAGTCACAAAACTAAACTTTGTAGTCTAATGAAGCCGTGTTGTCTCCCACTTTTAATAAAGAATTCCACATGAATTGCAATTTCAAAGCATATTTATTAAACAGAATTCAGGTACAAATTGAAGTCACCACTTTCTCAGACTGCCAATGTTTCCATTTTGAAGTAAACCTTTAGCATGAACTAGGGCATTATTCATACTGGGCAAAGTGATGGATTTTTCACAGACAGGACTTGGAAGTAGATCGCACTTTCCATTCCTGCTCTCCTCTTACTAGGATACCTGGTACATGCAGCTATGAAGTTAGGACATTTGCCTCATGCATCCCGACAGCAAAAGAGTGCTTGATGCCCAGGTGAGCAAATGCCAAAAACAAGAATTTACCACAGCTCTGAACAAGTTTTAGAAAGTCAGGATGTACACAGGAAACAAATGATATGGCAGCAGAGCATTGATCACAGGAAAAGCCAAGTAGAACCTGCCCAAAGCCTCTTCTGTGAAAGCCTTCCATTGCCCAGTAAGAAAAGAAAAAAGAAGTACAGGTTCATTGAGTGCCTGAAGCCATATAAACATTGGAAAGCCAGACTAGTTTACTGCAGGTGGCAGGGGATTATCAGTAGGTGGATTAGGGTCATCAAGAACTCTCATGTCCCGGCAATGTAATACAGGATCTTTTCCCAAGCACATCTGGTAGACGTAGATATAGACACTTTTGTGTGGCTGCACAGTGACTGATATGGTTTCATCAACTTCAGTAGTCTCATTCCAATCCTCCTTTTCAGTGTTTGTACTACATCCACCATATTCAGTTGAAAGGGAAAACTGGGCCTTCACAAGCAAAGCACTCAAGTCTCCTTTCTCAGCCGCGACACTTGTTGACACATTCCAGTTGTCTTCTATACTGGAAGTCTTCTTCTTATCAAAGCCAACCTTCCTGGTGACCTGATCCTGCCAGTCAATGGAGGCATCAGAGTCATTGACTCTAGTCTTAATGCACACCCATTCACCAAAAGAGGGGCCCTTGTCAACAGCCAGACCTCCAGGCAGAAAGCTGTGGATGCTGGGATGGAATGAGAAGGTTATAGCATTCTCATTTTTGCTGAAGTCAATACATCTTGTGTACTTAATCCCCCCCCACTGGTCCTCAGGATTTACAAAATAGCAGGCATTTTTCAAACCAAAATAGTAAAGCCCTTTGCTGCATTCTGGGTGTAGCGCGAATTCTTCACCCCCTTCATCTGTGTTAATGTTCTTTGTCTTACGATAGACCCCTCGCTCCTGAAAAATTATATAGAAGTGTCCAAAAGTCGAACAATAATGACTGCCCCCTTGACAGTTGGGATGTAGGGGATAAGCAGTTGCACCTTCAGCGGAGTTCATTTTTGAAACTCGACGGTAGTAGTCTGACTGGATGATGTAGAAGTGGTCATCTTCACAGGCGAAGTAATGATCTCCATTCCTGCAGGATGGGTGCAAGCCGTAGAGCACCAGATCTTTCCCAGAATTAAAGTTTGTTGATCTCATGTAACAACCAAGGTCTGGCCTGACTATATAGCAATACTTGTCCACGCCACAAAAATCTGCTTTGCTGTTGCTCTTTGGGACAATCATAGCCAAGCTGCTGGAAGAAGAAAAGAAATAAGACAAAATGAACCCATTAACTAGTTAAGCTGTATAGATTTTACAGAGGCTCTACATTCTTGCAAGTCAAAAAGCAAAACTGTATTTTACTACAACTCTGGTTACAGAGAACTGGGTGGGAAAGGTGGAGGGGAGCATATACCCCCCCAGACCATTATAGTATGTTAGCCTAGTAGTCCCAAGTAGTGATATCACCCATTTCCTTAGAGCAGTGGTTCTCAACCTGTGGGTTGCGACCCCTTTGGGGGTTGAACAACCCTTTCACAGGGGTCCCCTAAGACCATCAGAAAACACATTTCCAATGTGTAAAGAGCAGCTACTGTGTTGAAAGCAGCAGTATTGGAAGAAAGACACTCATGAATTATAATTACTGGGTAAATAATTTTATGGTTGGGGGTCACCACAACATGAGGAACTGTATTAAAGGGTCACGGCATTAGGAAGGTTGAGAACGCCTGCCTTAGAGGGAGCCCCCAGTCAGTGACAGCAGCTAAGAATTCTATAGCCATACATTGCTTGTTCAGACCCATCAGCCTAGGGCAGGGGAATGCTTCCATGACCAACTTCATTAGTTCTAAAGTGTCATAACTGACTGGAGAGGGATTCATAGGAAGGGAATACAAATGTTTTAACAAACATTATGACTGGAACAATTAGGAGTCCATTTTTCCTCCCAGAACTATGGTGATATTCAGCTTATTTCACACTTGCAGTTTACATTTCATTCCCTAAATCCATTTAGCATATCTTCATGAAAGATGTGTTACAGTAAGCCATTTGTGCATTACTTTATAGAACATGCAACCCAGGCCATGGCAATGTGTGTGGTTTTTGAAATTTGTGCCAAATAGTGTCAGTTTTAAACTTTAATGAGTAGATCTCCAGTCATAAAACAATCCCCATATCCAGTGTGCTTTTTGTTTTAGATGTATGCCGACATGCTTTGTGCCTGAAAGTGTTCCTATTGTAGCACCATCTAGTGTAGATAGTTTGTCAAGTATAGTTAGAGGCTTGCTAGAAGCTTGGGTGTGAGCGAGTTACTTCAGGTTAGGCTGGAGGGCTCTACAGGTCAGTCACCTGGTACCTTCCTCTGTTGTAGAAGCTTCTAGAGGTTAGTAGGCAGAGGCGAGGGGCTGACCTGCTTATTTATGGGAGTCTTACCAATCCCAGGCCGGAGGCTTTGCATTGGGGCAGACTGACCCATAAATAGAACCTGGCAAGGAGAGCCAAGTGGAAAATGGAGGACTGAAGTGCTGCGTAGCCTGGGAGGGGGCCCCAGGGAAGGGGGAGCTCTGCCTCCAGGCTGAAGGAGGGTGCTCCACTGCCCAGTAATCAACCAGGGAAGGACAGCCTGCAAAACACAACACCACCACCCAACCTAGCTGCAGGCCAAACTATAAATCAGTGCTGCATCACATCACTAGGCAGGGAATAAAAGTTAAAACCCACCATTACTGACACTATGAACTGCATGTTGCCTGGCTGTCACTCATTCAATCCCTTCTGTACTCGGTCAGAGCATGTCAGACCAGGAACAAGCATGAAAACCAGAAGAGCTCCCTTTTAGGACTTACCAATCCACAGGCTGTTCTCAGTCAGTGGTGCAGAGAATACAGCCATCACAATGCCAGGCAACTGGGATTGTCAGAAGCTCAGCACTGGCAACCTACACATTCTTCCTAGTGCAGGCTTCCTTTTTGTTCTTATTTACATATGTAGTGGGGCCCTTGCCATTTCCCTTTTAAGACTGCATGTTGTCAGAAAGGGTTTGATTGGCTCAACTCTCAGCAGTACTGGAGTGTTTGTGGGAGTTGCAGTTTCATTACAGAGGAAGACAATGAAACTTTATACTGCACAGGACCAGGAGGCTTTGCAAGGGGGGAGCCACGTGCCCCTTTGCAGAGGACAGGTAGGAGCTAGTCTGCAGCCCCTACTGTTGAAGTACACCAATACTGTTTCCAGAACAGCAGAGGTTTCTAAGGACAACGGTTATCTACAGCAGCTGAAGTCAGCGGCAACTGATCATTGGTACCAGTCACCCACGACGGCAGTTACCAACAGCAACAACATCTCCCACCGCAGAGAGGTCAGAGTGTAAAAAATAAAAAAAATTGCAGAGGAGGCGTGTGACCATTCCAGGTGAGGCACCTGACAACAGGAAACTCTAGTCAGACAGAGCCCCATTTGTCATCCCTTCAAGGAGTTGCCCCTGGAGACTGTTCTTGGATGTGGTGAGAAACTTCTAACCTGTGACATATCAGTCCTTAACCCTTTGAGGACCGTAAGGTTTTGGAACAGCAGAAGAATCAATTTTTGTTTTTAAAGTTTATACACCTCAGTTGCTGTAGCTAAGCCATTTCATGAAATTGGCAAAAAGCTAGATCCGTTTGTTGATAACTAATATTTTGACTCAAAAGTTTTAAGTTCTTAATCAGATGATACACGCAATTACAAACATGGGACAAATACATCCCTTGGTCCTCAAATGGTTAAGAGCACTCCGATTCACTAACACAGGCCTGTGCAACACAGACACAACATGTTACAATTCTGCAGTATAGGAGTGAATTTGGGACAGAGCCTAAAGAGATGTCAGTTTAGCTGGGGACATATTGCTGCTCTAGTTGTAGGGGGTTAATTCTGATCTATAGCTAGACCAGTATATATATGAATATTGTGCCAAGTCCAGAAGGTTTGTGTATTCAGTGCATTTTACTGCTATTTTCCAAGTTAATTTGCAGTCTGTAGACTTTTACCTGTCTTATTAAACCTGTTGTGTACTACGAATCCAAAATAATATCTCTCTCCTGAAGTAAGAACAGAAGTGCCAGTTAATTCCAGCAGCTCCTTTGGGGAGGAGCACTACACATAGGCAAATCAGAATTCACCTTGCTAAAGCCAGACCAGTACAAGATGGAATTCTGACTGGTTGCTACAAGGTATTGGCATTAGGTGGGGGAAATGCCCTGAGCGCCAACCCTCCACTGGGCCTATCCAAGCCTACCACAATACTCTGTGCCCCATCAACATGCTAAGTGGCCTCAAGTCAATCATGGTGCATGTGCAGCCAGAGAGGAGGTCCAAGCATGGACATCCTAGTGAAAATAACCATGTGTAGGTGAGGCTGTCCCAAGATCTCTGGATAGGAACAAGAGCTGAGCAGACACCACTGGTTCCCACCTCTAGGACAGACCTTGAGGGTTCTACAAGAGCCAGGCAGACAGTAGCCAGGACATACTTCAAGGGCAAGCAGATGAAGGGGAGAGAGAAGGAGAAGGGAGTGTGCATGACCAGATCCATGTAAAAAACTAGCTAAATGAACCAATCATTAATCACCATGACATATAGTTTACATCCTTCAGTATAAGAACCAACACTATAAAAGATTAGAGAAGGATTACTCCATATACTTACAATGTACCACCTCAATGCAGACCTGAAAAAAGAGCTGTGGTGCTCAGTCCATGGGATACCAACCATTTGAGCTCCTTCTCATATATGCAGATCACCCGACACACTGATTTCTGATTGGGAGGGTTCACCTTCATTACAATCACCTGATACAAACTCAGGAGGACATTTATCAAGAAAATTAGCCACACAATTGCCATTCGCACTGCTTTTCATTTAGCAAAGTATGTGTGAAAGGTTTTTATGTGTATTTTCAATCCCGGGTATCTTGGGTAGGCAACTGTAAAGGACAAGTTCACTTTTTGACAAAAAATCATAAATGCACAGTTTTTTGCAGGAAAAAAAATGTGCATTTATTATTTTTGTTTGCAGGAGCCTGGAAAGCATTGCACCCGTGATCAGCAGATGCTGGTGCCATGCAGGTCTCCTGCAGACCTGTCAGTGTATCTGTGTGCTGTACGGGATGTACAGGCAAGCAGATATACTGACAGAAATCAATGAGCTACCACAGTGCTCCACAGCACCATGGAGGTTCATTGGTAGCTACAAGCTGCCAGCCACTAAGGCATTCGGGACTTGTAGTTCATTCATTCACAGAACGCTGTGAATGAATGACATGGAAATGTGGATGAAGCTCCTGCCCCCCCTCCTTGGGGCTAAGTGACCATTAGTACGGGGAACTTCTCCCTGTGCTGCTGTCACAGGAAGGGGGAGGATTGGGCAGCGGCTGCATCATTGGGAACATGTTACATTTTCCACCCTAAAAATCTGTGTAACATGTTCCCAAAAGGTGAACTTATCCTTTAAAAGATAAGTTCACCTTTGGAAAAAAAAATAATAAATGCACATCTTTTTTGCAGGTACAAAAACTGTGCATTTATACTTTTTTTTTTTTTTTTTTTACTAGGAGCCTACAAAGCATTGCACCCGTGATCAGCAGATTGCAGGACTCCTGCAGACTGTCTGTATATCTGTGTGCTCCTACCTGGTCAGGGCAGGCAGATACACACAGACAGGAGGAGAGAATGAACTACCAGAGCGCTCAACAGTGTTGTGCTACTTCATTGAGGACAGGGGCGGACTGACAACTCCTGGGGCCCCCGGGCAATAGGGAATCATGGGGCCCCTGTGTCCTTGCCCAAACTCAAAAAAGCCTATGAAAAAGGTACCAGGGGCATCTCATGGGGCCCCCTACTGACCCCAGGCCCTCGGGCAGTGCCCGAGTTTCCAATTGGTCAGTCCGCCCCTGATTGAGGAATACAAGCTGAGAGCCGCAAAGATAGTTTATTCACCAAAAAAAAAATGCAAAACACATTAAAACTGCAACGCTTTCATTTTTGTTGTGGGTCCATTGAAAACGTGCAAGTGCACGAAATACATTAGGGAGGAGCCAAGGCAGACACTACATGAGCCATGAGTAAGGCTAGCAGCCATCTTTAAAGCTGGTTTTGATCCATGTATTCTATCACGGCATTCTTGTATTCCAGATTCTTGTATTCCAGATGTGAGCGCTCTCTGTTTTATTACTCACTCAATTATTAATCAATTTACTGCACTATATTAGCACTTTTTCTTCCTGGCTCATTTATTCTGAGCTTTCAAGTGCTTTTATTTGGTACACACACTTTTGGAGTGGAGTTTTCCTGGAGTCCGGAGAGTAGCAGTGGAGGATCAGCTGATGTGCAGACATATGCCGGATGATCCCCGTGGTTCCCCAGGATGATGATGACCAAGAGTGGTCTATCTTACTCAAAGGTGCATTTTATTGCTCTATCTGGTTAGCAGGGGCGGACTGACCATTTGGAAACTCGGGCAGTGCCCGGGGGCCCGGGGTCAGTAGGGGGCCCCATGAGATGCCCCTGGTACCTTTTTCATAGGCTTTTTTGAGTTTGGGCAAGGACACAGGGGCCCCATGATCCCCTATTGCCCGGGGGCCCCATGAGTTGTCAGTCTGCCCCTGCTGGTTAGTGCAATATATTCTCATTCCCACACTCTCTTGGAGCACGGATTTTTACCAATCTGAATTTTGAACTTTATTATCACCTACGCACCATTTGCGCCATAATCAGACGCAATTAATACACTAACTGGAGCGCTATCCAGCGCATTCTTCTATCAATATTTCTTGGTGGGACTGTACACAGCCTGGCTGCCTAATATGCTAGTTTTAGTATTTGATGTTTGCACATGTACGTTTACATAAACGCATTCACTTCTACATTTATATGTATTATTATGTTAGAGCGCTGCATTTTTATTCATTCTATCTTTGAAGGTTGGAGGTTATACCTTTTTATGCCAGCTGCTTTTGAGTATACTTTATGCTAGCGCTCGTTTACCCATTTTATCCATTAAATCTATTACACGCAAAACGCATTTTGTTGCAGGAAAAAAGGTCCCTGACCCTCTTCAAAAGACGCACGGGTTGTAAATGCACAGATGTAAACGCTAAATGGGTAGCATTTCCGTCTGGCAGTACTAGGGTCGTTGGTTCAAATCCCAGCCACGGCACCACCTGCCTGGAGTTTGCATGTTCTCCCTGTGTCTGCGTGGGTTTCCTCCGGGTACTCCGGTTTCCTCCCACACTCCAAAGACATGCTGGTAGGTTAATTGGATCCTGTCTATATTGTCCCTAGTATGTGTATGTATGAATGTGAGTTAGGGACCTTAGATTGTACACCCCTTGAGGGTTAGGGACTGATGTGAATGTACAATATATATGTAAAGCGCTGCGCAAATTGATGGCGCTATATAAATACCTGAAATAAATAAATAATAAACTAGATCCATAGGAAACCATGTTAAATGAACTGTAGAGCGTTTCTGCAAAATGCAAAACGCACTAAAAACACATAGGTGTGAACCAAGGCTAAGAGTTTAACCACAAACAGATCGGCATTCAGCCATATGTGAGATGGCCGCGGGATGACATCACAATCTCTGCTCTGCCCCCCCCCCCTCGGAGCTGGGACTTCTTCAGTAGAAATCTCCTACTGACCTTCCTTAACCCCCCTGGCGGTATTCCCGAGTGTAGCTGGGGGTAAAGTTTCAGTACCAAAAGCGGTAACCCCGAGCTACACTCGGGCTTACCATGCGGCGTTGCTCAGGGGGTCCCTGCAGCACTTACCTTGTCCTTTGCTCCCGCGATGCGTCCCCTGCAGCGTCCCCGGCCATCTCCTTCGGCCGATGCCGGCATCCGGCTTCCGTGTTCCGGTCCCTGTGACGTCGGGACGTACGGGCGCCAGAACCGGCAGCAAATATGAAATTTTTTTTAAAATTTCATTTTTTTGAAAAATGATTATTACATAGTAAAACATTGCTGTTTCAAAACATTTCACATACATTTTGTCCCCTGTCTGCATTTTGACTGTTCTTTCTTCCTGGAAACTTAGAAAAGTCCATGGCGTCCAAAAAGTGTCCCTTTAGGTCAAAAGCGGTTTTAGACCGGCTAGAGAACAGCGATAGTAAATCAGAACCACTTGCAGAATTGAGTGATAATGATTCGTGGGGGAAATTCATCATCAGACACTGAAAACGATTCTGCGACTTTGCTCAGCGATGTGCGAACTTGGCGCTCTATTTCAAATTTCAGTGTTTTTGGTTTGATTATATTATTGAATTAAATGTATTATTATTATAATATTATTTTTTATGATTATTATTAAATTATAATTTATGATTTCGTGTTTCAAGTTTTATCATATCCGGGATGTTTACTAGACTCTTGTTCAGACAGATTTCAGTGAGTTATTCCTAAATTACAGGCCTACAATAAAAAAAAAATACATATTTCCATGCAAAAAAATGGTGCTGCTTTCGGCACCAAAAATCGGAAATAATCATACCGCCGAGGAGGTTAAGACCTAATGTGTATGGGGGGGCGGAGCCAAGTTTGTAACGTCATCCATGGCCATCTTACATGCGGTTGAATGTTGACCTGTAAGTGTTTGCGCATTTATACTTAGCACTGGTTTTAGTGCTGGATCTTGTAAGTGTCATTTGATTTCTCGAGCAGTATTAATACATTTTGAAACGGAGAACACTAGTGGCTTTCTTTTCTACTTCCATGTGAATACATTTGCTTGGTGAGGAGGAGAGTGAAGTATCCCATCAACATCGAGATATAACCCTACAGCTGGGTAAGTACATTTTGACCTTACTGTTTATTCAGGGGTCATGTATTTGAGATGAGTGGCCATTGTTCACTGGTGTGAAGACACTGAGTTTATTATGTGTACATGTGTGTACATAATAGTGCCTTTGGAATAATTTTCAATGGACTTTGCTATTATTTGGACTTTATAAACTATATTGTTTAACCCCCCTGGCGGTATTCCCGAGCAGGGGTGGTCTGACCATTTGGAAAATCGGGCACTGCCCGAGGGCCCGGGGTCAGTAGGGGGCCCCATGAGATGCCTCTGGTACCTTTTTCATAGGCTTTTTTGAGTTTGGGCAAGGACACAGGGGCCCCATGATCCCCTATTGCCCGGGGGCCCCATAAGTTGCCAGTCCGCCCCTGTTCCCAAGTGTAGCTTGGGGTTAACTTTCAGTAGCAGAAGCAGTAACCCCGAGCTACACTCGGGAATACCCTGCGGCGTTGCTCTGGGATTCTCTCTTGCACTTACCTTGTCCTGCGCTCCCGCGATGTCCCTCCTGCAGCATCCCTGGCCCTCTCCTCCAGCCAGTGCCGGCATCTGTCTTCCGGGTTCCGGTCCCTGCGACGTCGGGACGTACGGGGGGCGAAACCGGTGGGAAATTTAAAAATGTTAAAAAGTGACATCCACTAAATTCACTAAAATCACATAGTAAAACATTCCTGTATCAAACCATTTCACATACATTTTGTCCTGAGTGCTTTGTCCTGCGCCCTGCCTGCATTTTTACTGTTCTTTCTGCCTGGAAACTGAGAAACGTCCATGGCATCCAAAAAGCATCCCTTTAGGTCAAAAGCGGTTTTAGACCGGCTAGAGAACAGCGATAGTAAATCAGAACCACTTGCAGAATTGAGTGATAATGATTCGTGGGGGAAATTCCTCATCAGACACTGAAAACGATTTTGCAACTTTGCTCAGTAATGTGCGAACTTGGCGCTCTAGTTCAAATTTCAATGTTTTTGGTTTGATTATATTATTGAATTACATTAATTATTATTATATTATTATTTTTTATGATTATTTATTATATTATAATTTATGATTTCGTGTTTCAAATTTTAACATACTCGGGATGTTTACTAGACTCTTGTTCGGACAGATTTCAGTGAGTTATTCCTAAAAATTACAGCCTGCAATAAAAAAACAACATATTTTCATGCAAAAATGTACCACTTTGAGCACAGAAATATGGATATAATAGGACCGCTAGGGAGGTTAATTATCTGTAAAGTGTTTTTTTAAATTTATTTTCACTTTTATATTTGTATATTGTGCTTCAGATATTTAAAGTTGTGCTGCACTGTGTTTTATTAGGTATGTTTGTAATGTATGTTGAAATCACTGTATTGTGTTTAGCTTGAAACTTATTTATACTTTATATATGTCCTATTTGGTTTTCTTTGGCTACGCTGATTGATTCTCTAATGGAACCACATTGTACAGCAGGAGGGCACAGATCTCTGATGCTCCAGGTTGTGTCAAATGCCAAGAAGTCTGATGGAGGTTCCAGTCCGGGTACAAAGGGGGAAGTGCGAGTATAATAACTGTTCTATTATAGGAGACTCAAGGGAACATTTTATAATGAGTCGTTTTAACACAAAACTAGTAAAAGCCCTCCATCAATCCCATTCCTGCATCTTCAGCCTTGTTAAAAAATGCGACATGCATAGTCAACTGCTTCTCATAACGATGACGATTCCAGTAAAAGAGCTTGGACCATGCTTGCTGCCTCCATTTACAGGGAAATGATGTTCCACATTTACCATGGTGCTGACATCTCTCCAAGTAGATCTTACCTTATGGGTCTGAATCAACCATTTCAAATCAACCACCCCAATATCTAGTGGGCAAGACATGGAAGATTTATATATCTTGTGCTCTGGGCCTGCCCTAGGATAAAGCACTTTATAACCAACTGAAAATTTCCCATTAAAGAGTACTAAAATTCAGATAACCAAGTTTATTTAAAAAAAAAATATATATATATATATATATATATATATATATATATATATAAAATAATAAGAGATTTTTGTCAATGTTTACCAAATCTGTAATTTTGCCAACATCGCACTACAACCTGATTCCTCATACAAGATGAAAGTGATCAAAGACTACCAACATAAGACACCTGAAAAAAGCAACATATACATTGAAATTCATACACTAAATTATGAAATGTCAAAGCCATGTTAGGAAAGTGCAAATTAAATTAAAAGAATGTTCTACTCCTGTGAAGCTGGGGGCAATGGGATTTTAGTAGGGAGTTGGGAATCATTTTCAAATAGGAAATCATGACAATACAGGATTTTTTCATCACCCAAGCCAAGCACATATAGCCAGATGTATAGACTCTGCTCGGGCTCTAAGGTCAATGAGACAGACTCTTCAGTCTCCATAGCCTGGCTCCACCTTTGTTCCTCTGTCCTCAGAGCTGACCCTCCATACTTGGCAGACAGAGAGAACTGTGCTTTTGCAAACAAACATGTTAATTCTCCAGTCTGCATGGTCATTGAACCAGTCACCTTCCAATTACAATGAATGCTGGACATCTTTTGTTCCTCATATCCAACTTTCCTGGTGATCCTATATGACCAAGTAATTGATGTGTTGGACTCATTACTGAAGGTCTTAATGCACTGCCAGGCTTCAAATGATTTACCGTTAACAAGGGCCAATCCACCAGGAAGAAAATTTGTAATGCTAGGGTGGAATGAGAAGGTCCCATTGCCTTCATTTTTACTCAAATCCGTACATCGGTAATACTGAGCTCCCCACTCATCATGGGGCTTCACAAAGTAGTAATACCAGTAATTGCTGTAGTATGCTTTGCTCATCATGGCAAAGTAATAGAGGCCATTTTGGCAGACTGGATGCAGAGCATATTCGGCACCATGCTCTTTAAGTGTTCATATTGGGGGTTCTTTGATAAACTCCATGGCTCTGGCTGATAATATAGAAATGGCCATTAGCCGAGAGATAATGGTCACCTCCTTGGCATTCCAGATGCAAAGTATTGACCACACCACCTTCATCAGTAGTCATGTTGGACACACAACAGAGAGATTTACTCTTTAGGACATAAAATAAGCCTTCATCAGAAACTAGTTAATGGTCTCCATGTCCACAGGTAGGGTGCAGGCCAAAAACTTCAAGGTCCTCACCTTTGCATAAGTTCGTTGATCTCATGTAGCAACCGAGGTTGGATCAGATAATGTAGTAATATTTGTGGTCCGCACAGAAATACACCCTGGAGGCTACCTTCTTTGCCACAATCCCAACCATAGCAGTTTCTAGGGGAAAAAAAATCAAATGATCAAGAAACACTGTACATTAATCTGATCATACTGATCATTTCTATTTTACATATAAGTATAAATCATTAAAGCGAAACTGATACTGTATACAACCAAACTTCTAAATCATATAGATTTTTCATATACAGACTGATGACACTTGTGGGTTCTGACCAAGGGGCAATGGTATGGAGCCATATATATGGGCAGCCATTATGGATCCTGCTTCTGAAAACTCTAGCTGAAACCTTCAGAGGAGTTTATGGACAGCTTGGGTGGCAGCAGGGCAGGGAAAAGCTGTTCGAAGTATTCTCTCTTCTTTTACTTTAGTATGAGCAAAATACAGGTTTACCTTAAACCCTCAGGGGCAGATTTATAAAGCAGGGAATGTGAATCAGTCACTGGAATTAACCTCCTGCCATCCACGTAGCGCATATGTACAGCATTTTTCTATCCTATATATAGGGCTAATATGGCGTCCGGCGTGCATGGCATCACCCCTACTGCAGATGTGTGTTTACACGAAACGCGTCTAGGAGGAGCCCCTGCACGCTTTGACGCTACGCCGCCGGATCAGGAGGTCCGGCGGCCCACATTAGATGTATACTGGTCAGTGTTTTTGGGTGCTTTTACTGCTCATAGCAGTTTCATACTATATACAGTCATTCATGTATGTATTTCTGCTCAGATTTTAATGTAATAAATTTATAGTTTTAAATACTACACTATGAGCACCTTTATTCTCCATATCTGGCACTGAGCCTCCATGTCTCAGCCCCAGTGATTTAGGTATTGCTGCAGACTTGATGAAGTAAATACTTGGAGATCAGATCGGTATCCTTTCTTTCACCACTGAGGGTCCATCAGAGGATTTCATTTCCGGGCTGTCTTTATTCAAGATCCTAGGATGCATGTGATACAGATATGCGTTTATTACTGGGTTTCTGGTGAGTAGGCAATCTATTCATATTATCACAACGGGAGACCAGATTGCACCTACAACGTCTGATATTTCACTGTGGACTGAGGAATCCATATATTTATATTACAGTGGACTTATTTTAATATTAGTATTATTTGACTATATTGATATTATTTTACTATATATTTTTTTTTTTTTTTTTGGCCATTTAATTTGATGTAGCGCTGCACTCCTTGTACTTTTGAGTTTATATGTACAGCAGCAAAGAGGGTGGCCTTTAGTGCCTACATGCTGTACATATGGGTCCAAGGGCACCAGAGGTTTCCATGCTGAGAGTGCACTCCCTGCACGGAGGCTGAGCTATTAAAGACCGCCTCCTGATCATGTGACCACTGTGACCGTTAGTCACAGTTTTTAATAGAACGCAAATGTGCGGCCGCTCGGTGTCTAGGCCCAGACGCTGGGAGGCCGCACATTTGCGTTCGGCTGGCGTGAAGAGGTTAATGTGTTTTTAATTGACATCATTTGGAAAAAAAAAATACTGTAGTTTTTTTTCAGTGCAGCACAACTCATTACACTGCCGCCAAAGGAACTTGATGAGCTGACACTTTGCAGCTTTTTTTAAATAAAGTTAAAACAAAAAAAAGTGCAATGGGCAGGCAACACAGTACTTGGGTCGTTGGTTCAAATCCCAACCATGACACCACCTGCCTGGAGTTTGCATGTTCTCCCTGTGCCTGTGTGGGTTACTCCAGTTTCCTCCCACACTCCAAAGGCATGCTGGTAGGTTAATAGGATCCTGCATAACCCCAGGTTCAAGCCTAAGCATTTTCTGCAGCATTTTGCGGTTTGCAGAAACACACTACAGTCCATTTAACATGATTTCCTATGGGACATGTTCACACCTGTGTGGTTTTTACCTAGTGCGTTTTTGAAAAGGGTCAGGGACTTTTTGAACGCAAAATGTTGCGTTTCTGGTTTTATTTATTTATTTCAGGTACTTATATAGCACTGTCAATTTATGCAGCACTTTACATATATATTGTACATTCACATCAGTCCCTAACCCTCAAGGGGTGTACAATCTAAGGTCCCTAACTCACATTCATACATACACATACTAGGGACAATTTAGACAGGAGCCTTCCAGCATGTCTTTGGAGTGTGAGAGGAAACCCACGCAGGCACAGGAAGAACATGCAAACTACAGGCAGGTGGTGCCATGGTTGGGATTTGAACCAACGATCCTAGTACTGCCAGGTGGAAGTGCTAACCGTTTAGCCACTGAGCTGTCTATAGACTTCGATGGAAACGCTGCAGAAAAGCAAGTATTGCGTTTTTGATATTTTTAACATTTTTGGGAACGTGCAACAATCGATTTAACATGGCTTCCTATAGATCCCATTTACATCTATGCAATTTCCTGTACTGCGTTTTTGGAAGAGATGCAGATATTTTTCTTTTCAGGCTGAAAAGTGTGTTTTTGGGTCCATAGACTTCAAGCATGTCAAAAACACATTTGGTAGGGTCGTGTGCTTAAGAATGAGTCTCCTCCTACAAAAGAAATGCATGCAGCATGAAAATGCACCAATAATGTGTGAAAAACGCATGATAGCAATTTATGGAATCTTTCTGAAGTTACTTCTCTTCTCCCACCTCCAGCTGCATCGTTCTCCTCCTATTGTCCTCTCCCAGTGGTGAGATCTTCATGATTGAGGAGCCTGGCATTATGCACCCATAGTCCTCCATGAACACAGCCAAAGCAACAGAACGGACCGGACACCACGCAGCCTCCAATACCATACACCGACACCACACAGCCTCCAATACCATACACTAACACCACGCAGCCTCCAATACCATACACTGACACCACGCAGCCTCCAATACTATACACTGACACCACGCAGCCTCCAATACCATACACTAACACCACACAGCCTCCAATACCATACACTAACACCACGCAGCCTCCAATACCATACACTAACACCACGCAGCCTCCAATACTATACACCGACACCACGCAGCCTCCAATACCATACACTGACACCACGCAGCCTCCAATACTATACACCGACACCACACAGCCTCCAATACTATACACTAACACCACGCCGCCTCCAATACTATACACCGACACCACGCAGCCTCCAATACCATACACTAACACCACACAGCCTCCAATACCATACACTGACACCACGCCGCCTCCAATACTATACACTGACACCACGCAGCCTCCAATACCATACACTAACACCACACAGCCTCCAATACCATACACTGACACCACGCCGCCTCCAATACTATACACTGACACCACGCAGCCTCCAATACCATACACTAACACCACACAGCCTCCAATACCATACACTAACACCACACAGCCTCCAATACCATACACTAACACCACGCAGCCTCCAATACCATACACTAACACCACGCAGCCTCCAATACTATACACCGACACCACGCAGCCTCCAATACCATACACTGACACCACGCAGCCTCCAATACCATACACTAACACCACGCAGCCTCCAATACTATACACTAACACCACGCAGCCTCCAATACCATACACTAACACCACGCAGCCTCCAATACCATACACTAACACCACGCAGCCTCCAATACTATACACTAACACCACGCAGCCTCCAATACCATACACTAACACCACGCAGCCTCCAATACTATACACTAACACCACGCAGCCTCCAATACCATACACTAACACCACGCAGCCTCCAATACCATACACCGACACCACGCAGCCTCCAATACTATACACTAACACCACGCAGCCTCCAATACTATACACTAACACCACACAGCCTCCAATACTATACACTAACACCACGCAGCCTCCAATACCATACACTAACACCACACAGCCTCCAATACTATACACCGACACCACACAGCCTCCAATACCATACACCGACACCACGCAGCCTCCAATACCATACACCGACACCACGCAGCCTCCAATACCATACACTGACACCACGCAGCCTCCAATACCATACACCGACACCACGCAGCCTCCAATACCATACACTGACACCACGCCGCCTCCAATACTATACACCGACACCACACAGCCTCCAATACTATACACCGACACCACGCAGCCTCCAATACCATACACCGACACCACGCAGCCTCCAATACCATACACCGACACCACGCAGCCTCCAATACCATACACTGACACCACGCCGCCTCCAATACTATACACCGACACCACGCAGCCTCCAATACTATACACCGACACCACGCCGCCTCCAATACCATACACCGACACCACGCAGCCTCCAATACTATACACCGACACCACGCAGCCTCCAATACCATACACCGACACCACGCAGCCTCCAATACCATACACAGACACCACGCAGCCTCCAATACCATACACTAACACCACGCTGCCTCCAATACCATACACTGACACCACGCAGCCTCCAATACCATACACCGACACCACGCAGCCTCCAATACCATACACCGACACCACGCAGCCTCCAATACCATACACTAACACCACGCAGCCTCCAATACCATACACTGACACCACGCCGCCTCCAATACTATACACTGACACCACGCAGCCTCCAATACCATACACTAACACCACACAGCCTCCAATACCATACACTAACACCACACAGCCTCCAATACCATACACTAACACCACGCAGCCTCCAATACCATACACTAACACCACGCAGCCTCCAATACTATACACCGACACCACGCAGCCTCCAATACCATACACTGACACCACGCAGCCTCCAATACCATACACTAACACCACGCAGCCTCCAATACCATACACTAACACCACGCAGCCTCCAATACCATACACTAACACCACGCAGCCTCCAATACCATACACTAACACCACGCAGCCTCCAATACCATACACCGACACCACGCAGCCTCCAATACTATACACTAACACCACGCAGCCTCCAATACTATACACTAACACCACACAGCCTCCAATACTATACACTAACACCACGCAGCCTCCAATACCATACACCGACACCACACAGCCTCCAATACCATACACTAACACCACACAGCCTCCAATACTATACACCGACACCACACAGCCTCCAATACCATACACTAACACCACGCAGCCTCCAATACCATACACCGACACCACGCAGCCTCCAATACCATACACCGACACCACGCAGCCTCCAATACCATACACCGACACCACGCAGCCTCCAATACCATACACCGACACCACGCAGCCTCCAATACCATACACTGACACCACGCCGCCTCCAATACTATACACCGACACCACACAGCCTCCAATACTATACACCGACACCACGCAGCCTCCAATACCATACACCGACACCACGCAGCCTCCAATACCATACACCGACACCACGCAGCCTCCAATACCATACACTGACACCACGCCGCCTCCAATACTATACACCGACACCACGCAGCCTCCAATACTATACACCGACACCACGCCGCCTCCAATACCATACACCGACACCACGCAGCCTCCAATACTATACACCGACACCACGCAGCCTCCAATACCATACACCGACACCACGCAGCCTCCAATACCATACACAGACACCACGCAGCCTCCAATACCATACACTAACACCACGCTGCCTCCAATACCATACACTGACACCACGCAGCCTCCAATACCATACACTGACACCACGCAGCCTCCAATACCATACACCGACACCACGCAGCCTCCAATACCATACACCGACACCACGCAGCCTCCAATACCATACACCGACACCACGCAGCCTCCAATACCATACACCGACACCACGCAGCCTCCAATACCATACACCGACACCACACATATCTCCAATACCATACACCGACACCACGCAGCCTCCAATACTATACACTAACACCACGCAGCCTCCAATACCATACACTAACACCACGCAGCCTCCAATACCATACACCGACACCACGCCGCCTCCAATACTATACACTAACACCACACAGCCTCCAATACTATACACTAACACCACGCAGCCTCCAAAACCATACACTAACACCACGCAGCCTCCAATACTATACACTAACACCACACAGCCTCCAATACCATACACTAACACCACGCAGCCTCCAATACCATACACTAACACCACGCAGCCTCCAATACCATACACTAACACCACACAGCCTCCAATACCATACACTAACACCACGCAGCCTCCAATACTATACACCGACACCACACAGCCTCCAATACCATACACTAACACCACGCAGCCTCCAATACTATACACCGACACCACGCAGCCTCCAATACCATACACTAACACCACGCAGCCTCCAATACCATACACTGACACCACGCAGCCTCCAATACCATACACCGACACCACGCAGCCTCCAATACCATACACTGACACCACGCCGCCTCCAATACTATACACCGACACCACGCAGCCTCCAATACTATACACCGACGCCACGCAGCCTCCAATACTATACACCTACACCACGCAGCCTCCAATACCATACACCGACACCACGCAGCCTCCAATACTATACACCGACGCCACGCAGCCTCCAATACTATACACCTACACCACGCAGCCTCCAATACCATACACTGACACCACGCAGCCTCCAATACCATACACTGACACCACGCAGCCTCCAATACCATACACCGACACCACGCAGCCTCCAATACCATACACTGACACCACGCCGCCTCCAATACTATACACCGACACCACGCAGCCTCCAATACTATACACCGACGCCACGCAGCCTCCAATACTATACACCTACACCACGCAGCCTCCAATACCATACACCGACACCACGCAGCCTCCAATACCATACACCGACACCACGCAGCCTCCAATACCATACACCGACACCACGCAGCCTCCAATACCATACACCGAAACCACGCAGCCTTCAATACCATTCACCGACACCACGCAGCCTCCAATACCATACACCGACACCACGCAGCCTCCAATACCATACACCGACACCACGCAGCCTCCAATACCATACACCGACACCACGCAGCCTCCAATACCATACACCGACACCACACATACCTCCAATACCATACACCGACACCACGCCGCCTCCAATACTATACACCGACGCCACGCAGCCTCCAATACTATACACCGACACCACGCAGCCTCCAATACCATACACCGACACCACACAGCCTCCAATACCATACACCGACACCACGCAGCCTCCAATACCATACACCGACACCACGCAGCCTCCAATACCATACACCGACACCACGCAGCCTCCAATACCATACACCGACACCACGCAGCCTCCAATGCCATACACCGACACCACGCAGCCTCCAATACTATACACTAACACCACACAGCCTCCAATACTATACACCGACACCACGCAGCCTCCAATACCATACACTGACACCACGCCGCCTCCAATACTATACACCGACACCACGCAGCCTCCAATACTATACACCGACGCCACGCAGCCTCCAATACTATACACCGACACCACGCAGCCTCCAATACTATACACCGACGCCACGCAGCCTCCAATACTATACACCGACACCACGCAGCCTCCAATACCATACACCGACACCACGCAGCCTCCAATACCATACACCGACACCACGCAGCCTCCAATACCATACACCGACACCACGCAGCCTCCAATACCATACACCGACACCACGCAGCCTCCAATACCATACACTGACACCACGCAGCCTCCAATACCATACACTGACACCACGCCGCCTCCAATACTATACACCGACACCACGCAGCCTCCAATACCATACACCGACACCACGCAGCCTCCAATACCATACACCGACACCACGCAGCCTCCAATACCATACACCGACACCACGCAGCCTCCAATACCATACACTGACACCACGCAGCCTCCAATACCATACACTAACACCACGCAGCCTCCAATACCATACACCGACACCACGCAGCCTCCAATACCATACACCGACACCACGCAGCCTCCAATACCATACACCGACACCACGCAGCCTCCAATACCATACACCGACACCACGCAGCCTTCAATACCATTCACCGACACCACGCAGCCTCCAATACCATACACCGACACCACGCAGCCTCCAATACCATACACCGACACCACGCAGCCTCCAATACCATACACTGACACCACGCAGCCTCCAATACCATACACTAACACCACGCAGCCTCCAATACCATACACCGACACCACGCAGCCTCCAATACCATACACCGACACCACGCAGCCTCCAATACCATACACCGACACCACGCAGCCTCCAATACCATACACCGACACTACGCAGCCTCCAATACTATACACTAACACCACACAGCCTCCAATACTATACACCGACACCACGCAGCCTCCAATACTATACACCGACACCACGCAGCCTCCAATACCATACACCGACACCAAACATATCTCCAATACCATACACCGACACCACGCAGCCTCCAATACTATACACTAACACCACGCAGCCTCCAATACCATACACCGACACCACGCAGCCTCCAATACTATACACTAACACCACGCAGCCTCCAATACTATACACTAACACCACGCAGCCTCCAATACTATACACCGACACCAAACAGCCTCCAATACCATACACTAACACCACGCAGCCTCCAATACTATACACCGACACCACACAGCCTCCAATACCATACACTAACACCACACAGCCTCCAATACTATACACCGACACCACGCAGCCTCCAATACCATACACTGACACCACGCAGCCTCCAATACCATACACTGACACCACGCAGCCTCCAATACCATACACCGACACCACGCAGCCTCCAATACTATACACTAACACCACGCAGCCTCCAATACTATACACTAACACCACGCAGCCTCCAATACTATACACTAACACCACACAGCCTCCAATACTATACACTAACACCACGCAGCCTCCAATACTATACACTAACACCACGCAGCCTCCAATACTATACACTAACACCACGCAGCCTCCAATACTATACACCGACACCACACAGCCTCCAATACCATACACTAACACCACGCAGCCTCCAATACTATACACCGACACCACACAGCCTCCAATACCATACACTAACACCACGCAGCCTCCAATACTATACACCGACACCACGCAGCCTCCAATACCATACACTGACACCACGCAGCCTCCAATACCATACACTGACACCACGCAGCCTCCAATACCATACACCGACACCACGCAGCCTCCAATACCATACACTGACACCACGCCGCCTCCAATACTATACACCGACACCACGCAGCCTCCAATACTATACACCGACGCCACGCAGCCTCCAATACTATACACCGACACCACGCAGCCTCCAATACCATACACCGACACCACGCAGCCTCCAATACCATACACCGACACCACGCAGCCTCCAATACCATACACCGACACCACGCAGCCTCCAATACCATACACCGACACCACACATATCTCCAATACCATACACCGACACCACGCAGCCTCCAATACCATACACTAACACCACGCAGCCTCCAATACCATACACCGACACCACGCCGCCTCCAATACTATACACCGACACCACGCCGCCTCCAATACTATACACTGACACCACGCAGCCTCCAATACCATACACTGACACCACGCAGCCTCCAATACCATACACTGACACCACGCAGCCTCCAATACCATACACTGACACCACGCCGCCTCCAATACCATACACCGACACCACGCAGCCTCCAATACCATACACCGACACCACGCAGCCTCCAATACCATACACCGACACCACGCAGCCTCCAATACCATACACCGACCCCACGCAGCCTCCAATACCATACACCGACCCCACGCAGCCTCCAATACCATACACCGACACCACGCAGCCTCCAATACTGACACCACGCAGCCTCCAATACCATACACCGACACCACGCAGCCTCCAATACCATACACCAACACCACACATACCTCCAATACCATACACCGACACCACACAGCCTCCAATACCATACACCGACACCACACATATCTCCAATACCATACACCGACACCACGCAGCCTCCAATACCATACACCAACACCACACATATCTCCAGTACCATACACCGACACCACACAGCCTCCAATACCATACACCGACACCACGCAGCCTCCAATACCATACACCGACACCACACATACATCCAATACCATACACCGACACCTCGCAGCCTCCAATACCATACACCGACACCACACAACCTCCAATACCATACACCGACGCCACACAGCCTCCAATACCATACACCGACACCACACAGTCATCCAATACCATACACCGACACCACACAACCTCCAATACCATACACCGACACCATGCAGCCTCTAATACCATACACCGACACCACGCAGCCTCCAATACCATACACCGACACCACACAACCTCCAATACCATACACCGACACCACACAGCCTCCAATACCATACACCGACACCACACATACATCCAATACCATACACCGACACCACGCAGCCTCCAATACCATACACCGACACCACGCAGCCTCCAATACCATACACCGACACCACGCAGCCTCCAATACCATACACCGACACCACGCAGCCTCCAATACCGTACACCGACACAACGCAGCCTCCAATACCATTCACCGACACAACACAGCCGACACAGAATGGACCAGAATGCAGGCAGCCCAGGGTGAAGTGCATGTGAATGTCACATTTGCAGGGGCTGCTATGTGATGATACCAGGGAGGTGACTGTGTGATATGGGGAAACAGCTCTCATTGTTTGAACACTGTTTGTGTGGAAGTAAATTAATGTTTTGACTGACATTCTGCGGTTTAGCCACAAGATGTCACTGTTTTTCTAACACAGCCTCAGACTGCATAGATATTTGTATATTCATGAAGAGGTGGGGTTTTGCACACAGAGTTGGAGAGAACAGGAAGGAGAGTGAGAAGCCATGTTTTGGAGCATGGTGAATAAGGGGCTGTGTGAGCTGAGAATCTGATGACATCCAGGTGTCAGTAACCAGAGATTGCTGCCAGGAATGCTGATGAGATTGCTGCCAGGAATGCTGATGAGATTGCTGCCAGGAATGCTGATGAGATTGCTGCCAGGAATGCTGATGAGATTGCTGCCAGGAAGCTGATGAGAGCAGAGGAACTAAGCAACATATACGGCAAGACCGCATGCTTGCTGGAGAGACATTTGTTCTGTTCAGAGTCACCAGCGTATGCAAAGCAGACCCGGGTTGGTAAGATCGTGCACGCACCTCATTTCAGTGTTGGCACCTTAAGACTGAGTCCAGGCCTATAGTTAGTTAGTTAGGGTCTTTGTTTGTGTCAGGCCACAAGTGTTGTTACTGATCATTGGAAGGACTCCACAACTTAAAGTGACATTTCACATTGGAGAGCTGATAAAATCCTACAAACTCAAGTCAGACTGGCGTTTTGCTCAGAAGGAATACTCAGGCACGTGCTACAGGACCAGTTATGGGAGAGGGAATACTGTAGATTTGTGTAAGATTGTAACTGTTGTGCTGCACCGCAGGCTAGCCCATACCATACACCCATACACTGATTCCTGCTCTTTTAGGGTAATAACAGGTAAGGTGTGGCAGCTTAGTTGTGCCCCCAGTAGGTTAATTACTACACCTTCTACCTTCATCCATCAGGAGGCGCCGTGCTGTGCAGCACAAGGGTCTCAGCCTTTGGGCTGGGTGTATGTAAATTTATTGTATGTTTCCAGCATTTGTGGTTGTGTTTATTTGCCACATCTAAGTAAAATTCTGTTGTGGCAAAAGCTGGTGTTGGGGTTGCTTTCCTCGTTCATGACTTCACTGTATCCTGGGGAGCCCACCCCGGTACAACTGATAACAGAGAGGGGGTGCTGGCTGGTGAAGAGGTCAGGGGGACTGGGTCAAAGGCATGACATGTGTCAGATGCCACAGACAATGTACTGTTATGACATCACCACCCCAAAACATTGCTGGCAGGCAGGTTTCAATTGCAGAAGAAACTCTGGATGTCTGCAATGTGTTTGTGATTGAACAGTAACCACGCATGCGCATCTCAGTGTACAATGTCACCATCTGCTTGCATAGTGTATGTGCAAAAGGTTTGTCACCCAGGGCTCACCAATCAAGATCAATCAAGACAGTGAGCCCAGAAGAAGACTGGAGAAGATGTCAGTGATGCGGGGTAGGATGCTTTTTTTTTATTATAGCCCTTGGTCCATACCATCATATTTTCTTAAAAGGTAGCCACAACCAGCCGCTGAATGCCACAAAGTTCTTGTAGATTCACAGTGTGATAATCCATAGTCTGTACGATCTGATTTCTTATTTTGTTATTGCCCTGATGAAGAGTGCATTGTTGGGCGATGATGGAGGGTATATCATATAGTCCTGATGGAGGGTGCATCGTATAGCCCTGATGGAGGGTGCATCATATGGCCCTGATGAAGGGTGCATTGTATAGCCCTGATGAAAGGTTCATTGTATAGCCCCGATGAAGGGTGCATAGCATGGGCCTGATGGAGAGTGCATCGTGTAGCCCTGATGAAGGGAGCACCGTATTGGTTCTGATGAAGGGTGCATGTTATGGCCCTGATGATGGTAGCATCGTATAGTTCTGATGAAGGGTGCATCGTACAGCCCTGATGAAGGATGCATGTTATGGCCCTGATGAAGGGTGCATCGTATGGCCCTGATAAAGTGTGCATCAAATGGCCCTGATGATGGGAGCATTCTATAGTTCTGATGGAGGGTGCATCGTAAAGCGCTGATGAAGGGTGCATCTTATGACCCTGATGAAGGGTGCATCTTATGACCCTAAAGAAGGGTGCATCTTATGACCCTGATGAAGGGTGCATTATATGACCCTGATGTAGGGTGCATCATTTAGCCCTGATGAAGGGTGCATCACATGACCCTGATGAAGGGTGCATTGTATGGCCCTGATAAAGGATGCATCGTATGGCCCTGATAAAGGATGCATCGTATGGCCCTAATGAAGGGTGCATCAAATAGTCTTAATGAAATGTGCATCACATAGCCCTGATGAAGCATGCATTGTATAGCCTTGATGAAGGGTGCATCACATGACCCTGATGAAGGGTGCATCGTATGACTCTGATGAAGGGTGCATCATATGGCCCAGCTGAAGGGTGCTTCGTATAGCCCAGCTGAAGGGTGTATCGTATAGCCCTGATGAAGGATGCATTATATAGTCCTGATGAAGAGTGCATCGCATGACCTTGATGAAGGGTGCATCGTATAACCCCAATGGAAGGCGCATCGTATGGCCCTCATGATGGATGCATCGTATAGTCTTGATGAAGGGTGCATTGTATAGTCCTGATAAAGGGTACATCGTATAGTTCTGATAAAGGGTGCATCGTATAGTCCTGATAAAGGGTGCATCGTATAGCCCCGATGAAGGGTGCATCTCATGACATTGATTAAGGGCATCTCATGACCCTGATGAGGAGTGCATCTTAAGTCCTGATGAAGGGTGCATTGTATGGCTCTGATAAAGTGTGCATCTTATAGTTCTGATGAAGAGTGCATCATATAGTCCTGATGAGGGGTGCATCATATAGTCCTGATGAGGGGTGCATCACCTGGCTCGGATGAAGGATGCATTGTATAGCTCTGATGGAAGGTGCATCGTATAGACCTGATGAAGGGTGCATCACTGAATTTTGCATTTATTACATGTTTAGAGTAAAACTCTATTTTTGGACTTTAATCCTCTGGTGTGGCACCTCGACTTCTAGACAGCAAACTTTGTGTCCACTCTGGATGGAGAAGCAACACAGACACCTTTGGACAACAGCATTGTCAATCCAGGGAAAGGGTGGCGTTAGACTAACAAATGTAGATGGACCTAAAGCAGAGTTCCAGTATAAACTGTAGCTGCTGACTTTTAAAAAACGGACACTCACCTGTCCCTCGATCCCACGGTGTCCCCCCCGCAGCCAATTTCACCAGCCATCCTGTGTTCCCGGTGCCAGCATCCTTGAAGCTGCAAGCTGTCACAGCCGGTTGCCCACTGCACTTTCTGAATGGTCCCATAGTCTTCTGGGACTTGTCACGTGTCCCAGACCTGATGAAGGGTGCATCTACAGGGAGGGGAGAAGACAACTTCCACTTCTGATAGTCTAGGCGGTCGCAGCAGAAGTGGGAGCTGGTACCTGAAAATTTGGGGTACCTGCTCCCCAAAGGTGCCAATCCTTAATGGGGAGTGGGGGACCAGTCTTTAAAGCCAAACTTCCCCTTTTGGGTGGAGCTCCACTTTAAATAAATTGAAGTCTAAATCCTACTGACACTTTTTAGGCAGTTACAGCAACAGTTTCCTTTTGAGATAAATGTTTTCCATAAATTATTATTATTATTCAGGATTTATATAGTGCCGACAGTTTGCTCAGCGCTTTACAATATAAAGGGAGACAATACAATTACAATACAAGAGGGTTAGGAGGGCCCTGATCCTTGGAGCTTACAATCTAGGAGGGAGGGGCTAGTGGTACAAAAGGTAATAACTGTGGGGGATAGACTGGTTGGAAGAGTAGAAGATTCCATTATTAGCTGAGGGCAGGATAGGCTTCCCTGAAGAGATAGGTTTTCAGAGATCGCCTAAAAGTGAGCAGAGTAGGTGATAGTCTGATAAATTGGGGTAGAGAGTTCCAGAGGATGGGGGAAGCACTGGAGAAGTCCTGGAGACGAGCATGGGAGTAGGAGACAAGGGAGATATAGAGCAGGAGGTCTTGCGAGGAGCGGAGAGTACAGTTTGGGTGATATTTAGAGACAAGATTTTATAATAGAAAATAAAACTTTTTTTTTTTTCAAATTTTTTGCTCTTTTTTGTTTATAGTGCAAAAAATAAAGCACCCAGTAGCAATTAAATACCATCAAAAGAAAGCTATATTTGTGTGAAAAAAATTATAAGAATTTCATATGGTTTCAGTGGTGCATGGCCACACAATTGTCATTCAAAGTGTGACAGCGCTGAAAACTGGAAATTGGCCTGGGCAGGAAGGGGGTATAAGTGCCCGGTAGGCAAGTGGTTAATGATCGGGCATGTTGGAAATATTTTGAAAAACAAACAAATTTCTAATTAATGAAAATTTGAAATGAAATATCGAAAAATTAATTAGCATGAACTGTGACCTGGAAAGAAAAAAAGATTCCCAGCCTCAAAAATTATTTTCTTTTGTAACATGAAGTGAAATTGAAGGCTTGATTGGTCGAATTTCAAAATTAATGGTGGCATCATTGGATTACAAAACGCACAAAATTTCCAATTTTCTAAAGAAAATTCTTTCAGAACTCAACCCATGTATGGCCTGTATTAAACTCTGTTTTCAGCTCAGCTGACATGGGCCTGCTATTGTACAATCCTATAAAATACCACTTTTTATACATTTTTGTTACCTTGTCATAAAAGGACAAAGGAGATTTTTGCAATTGATTTCTTGTCTTCATACGTGCAGAAGAAAACCTGGAAACATAGATAATGTAGTATCATTATGTGTGTCCAAAAACACAATAAAAAAAAAACTAGATTACAACAATGTGCATTTGTTTTAGATATTACAATGACAATATTGTGAAAATAATTCTTTTTTTTTTTTAAACAGCGCTCACCCCATGAAAAATTAATTCTCAATCCGTGGAAAACATATCACAAATAACATCAAAGTGATAATATTGTTAAATGATAATCAAAACATGATTTTAATAATGTCCAATAAATAAAAAATAAAGCTGCCTTAGACTCCTTAGCACCCCTAACCACACGTAGCATTAGACCCCGATTGCTTCAACCCTGGCAAAACGTCCACACTAAAAATCTTAAAAGACGCAGTCGCGCGCTGGAGAGATTATGGCGCAAAACCAGATCCCCTCGAGCGTTCACCCTCTACAAATCCTTCCTTACCTACACCTCCTCCCTCCATGCCACCAAACAAGCCTACTTTGTAACCCTCATCAACACCCTCTCCACCTGTCCTCGCCGGCTCTTCTCCACTTTAAACTCCCTACTCTCCCCCCCCCCCCCCCACCTCCACCTTGTACCTCACTCACCGCCCACGAGATTGCCAATCACTTACAAAATAAGATCGACGCAATCCGTAAGGACATCGCCAATGCTCAATCTACCTCCCCACCTAGCCTCCCTCCCACTATAACCCCATCAACTCTCCCCTCCTCTGACCTCGCAACTGCCCCCCACCACACCTAACGTCCCGCACACTATAACCTTCCCAACACTCCGCTCCTTCAGCCTTGCTACCACTGAGGAGGTCACTAAGGTCTTCTCAGAAGCCCGCCTCACCACTAGCACATCACCCCCATACTCAAAAAACCCTCCCTGGACCCCACCGACCTGAACAACCTTAGACCCATCTCCCTGCTGCCATTTACATCCAAGCTCCTTGAGCGCTTAGTCTACAATCGCCTAAGCTCCCACCTCACTGACAACAACCTCCTCGATCCACTACAGTCTGGCTTCCGTCCCCTACACTCCACTGAAACCGCCCTACCCAAAATCACTAATGACCTGCTAACCGCCAAAGCTAATGGCCACTACTCAGTCCTCCTACTCCTCGACCTTTCCGCGGCCTTCGACACAGTTGACCACCTCCTCCTTAATAAACTACACTCCCTTGGCATCAGAGACTCCGCTCTCTCCTGGCTCTCCTCCTATCTATCCCAATGCTCCTTCAGCATTACCTATAACTCTACCACCTCCCCCTCTCTCCCCCTCTCTGTTGGGGTCCCCCAAGGCTCTGTCCTCGGCCCCTTCTCTTCTCCATCTACACCTCCTCCCTCGGCAAACTGATACACTCCCACGGCTTCAACTATCACCTCTACGCCGATGACATGCAAATTTACCTCTCTACCCCTCACCTCACCCCTTCAGTCTCTGCCCGTATCGCCCACCTACTGAACGACATATCAGACTGGATGTCACTCCATTTCCTCAAATTGAACCTTTCCAAAACTGAGCTCCTAATTTTCCCCCCAGCCCGCGCCCCCCTCCTATCCTCTCCATCACGACCAACAACGCCACCATCAGTCCCACTCCACAAGCCAAAGTCCTAGGTGTCACTCTAGACTCAAACCTGTCCTTCCAACCCCATGTCCAATCGCTGGCAAACTCATGTAGGCTCCACCTCCGCAACATCTCCAAAATACGTTCGTTCCTAACCCCAGACACTACTAAACAACTCGTTCACTCCTTTATTATCTCACGTCTGGACTACTGCAACTCCCTTCTCACTGGCCTACCTCATCGCAGACTATCCCCGCTTCAGTCTATCCTGAACTCAGCGGCCAGACTCATCCACCTTACCAACCGCTCTGCTTCTGCCACCCCCTCTCTGTCATTCCCTCCACTGGCTTCCGATTGCCCTACGCATTAAATTCAAAATACTAACACTGACATACAAAGCCATTCATGACGCTGCCCCAAACTACCTCACCGACCTGATACCCAAATACCACCCAACACGTACTCTTCGTTCCTCACAAGACCTCCTACGTTCTAGCTCCCTAGTCTCCACCTCCCACGCCCAATTGCAGGACTTCTCCAGGACTTCCCCAGTCCTCTAGAACTCACTACCCCAATCCATCAGACTGTCACCTTCCCTCCTCCCCTTTAGGCGCACCCTGAAAACCCTTCTCTTCAAGGAAGCCTACCCCGCCCTCACCTAACAGCCATTCTCCTCCACTCCTCCTACCACTCCATCCCCCACAGCCCCTTCCTCCTGTACCACTATCCCCTCCCTCCTAGATTGTAAGCTCGAAAGAGCAGGGCCCTTGAACCCCTCGTGGATTGTTTTGTTACTGTATTGTCTCATGTTCTGTCTCCCACTATAATGTACAGCGCTGAGCAAACCTTTTGGCACTATATAAATACTGTATAATAATAATAAATATAATTCATAAATTAAAGAGTGTCCATAATCAAAAGTCTATCCGGTGATTTTTCATCCACTTGATGCTAATTCACCAGCTTCCTGATGACACGATTCCGCAAAATGCATTGAGGCCTGGCCGTTGTTGTCATATCTGGTCCCTGAATACGTCACTTCCGGTGACTTGGTTTGCAGTCTGTGGAACGCACGCCGGCTCAGCTTGTCAGCGAGGCAGTGCTTGGAGACTTAGCCACAATTAGTGATGTGCAAGTGCTGGGTGCAGCACTTCTAAATGTGAGTGTATTTTTATCCTTGAATCTTTTTGGTGGATTCAAGACGGATCACTTTGATAATGTGAGTATGCACGAAACGCGTCAGAGAGGAGCCTACGTGCTGACATCACACCGCCGAGTCCATACGATGGTCCCGCGGCCATCTTTGTAAGTGGATTACATTTGTTTTTATGCTCCACGTGGATGCTTCTTTATATTTAATAAAACTTACTGCACCAGAAGCGGTTTCCTTTTGGCTCTTTTTGTGATTTGTTTCCTTCAAGGTTGAACCATTTTTCTTCCGAGAATCGAGCCACCTTTTGGGGGAACCAACTGTCTTTGTTAAATTAAAGCTGCGCATACCTTTTACCTGTACCTGGCGGTGGATAAGGCTGACCTGCTGGAGGAGTTTTTCTATTTTGAATGCGCTTTCATTCTATGTTTCTGGTTAGTGCATTAGGAGGAAGAATTGTCACATATTCACTCATCGTGTATATTTACAATTTTTTGACTCTATACATAAGAGATTGATTGTTCATATCATATTGTTAATCATGCATTAATTATTTGTTCACGCAAATCACCTATTGTTTTATCATTTTTCACGTTACCCATGTGACGTCATGTCGCTATAGCACTGCACTCTTTTTTTATTACATGTTTATGAGGATAAAAGTGGGTTGTCCTTTTTGTGCTAGCAGCTGAGATTTTTTTTCCCTGAGTGCTCACTATATCCTTCTTTTTACAAATATACCGCCATTGCAAACACTATAACTTTCATGTAAACCAATTAATTTCCACGTATTGGGATTATTTTTTTAGCAAAGACATGCAGCAGAATACATTTTGGTGTAAATTTATGATGACATTTATTTATCTTTTTTTTTTTTTTTACTGGATAAGTTTATAGCAAAAAGTATTTTTTTTATAGCGCAAAAAATAAAAAATGCACAGGTGATCACATACCACCGAAAGAAAGTTCAATTTGTGTGGGAAAAAAAAGGACATTAATTTAATTTGGATGCAGCGTTTAATGACCGTGCAATTGTGTGTTAAAATAACTCAGCGCCATGTTGCAAAAAATGGCCTGGTCAGGAAGGGGGGGGGGGGGGAGTAAATCCTCTGGAGGGCAAGTGGTTATTAAAATCATGTGTTGATTATCATTTAACAAAATTAGCACTTTGATGTTATTTGTGATATGTTTTCCACGGATTTGGAATTAATTTTTAATGGGGAGAGCACCTTTTTTTTAAAAAAAAAAGATTACTTGTTTTGACACAGACTAGCATAAACTCTAAAAGAGCTGCTTCCCTTTGTTTTCCCTTTTTTTTTACGTTTAGGTTTGGTGTGGTGCCACATTTGATCTAATTTCAAAAATTGTGAAAATAGAAGTAGTGCACATTGGTTCAGTGGAATCGAATGGGGCGAGTGCAGAAGTGTGTATTGGTACATTGTTGCTGGGTTGGGTAGTGTACCTCATTGCAGCAGCCAGTACAGTGCATATGGGTGCTGGTGATTGGAGTACTGTGTGTCAGTGCGGTGCCAGTTGGTACAAAATGTCATGTTGGTGCAGGGGTGGAAAGTGGAGGAGTGCTAATAGGCAGGGGTGTATTTACCACAAGGCAAACAAGGCATTTGTCTAGCGCGGCATTTTTTAGGGGGGGGCAGCACTGCCCCTCGGAAGAAGGGACGCCCGCGGCATGGGGACCTGGTAGGTTCCGAGAGAGGCTGCGGCTTACATGACAGTGGATGCACAGCCCGACTCTCGTTCCTGGGGATGTCCAGAGCTGTGAAGGTGAGTGTCTTTCTCTCTCTCGCCATGAGAGATGGTGGCTGGTGTATGGGTGGCAGTTGTAATGAAAGGCTCTCTCGAATGGGAGGCAGGGGGGTGTTGTTGGTCAATGCCAGGCTCTCTCTGCGGGGGGCACTGATTTTTGTGTTGCCCAGGGCAGCACAAAACCTAAATACACCGCTGCTCATAGGTGCAGTAGATGTGATGGTTAGTGGATGGTTAGTGGATGTCAGAGCAGTGGTAGTGAGTGCAGAAGTGTACATTAGTGGAATTACGCTGGGAACATTATTACATGAAAAAAATACTTTTTGTCTGGAATTCCAAAAATAGTGAACTTCCTGGTATGTGAGCGTGCCTAGGCACCCCTGTACCTACAGTCCCATAGCTGTATATCTGCAGTGTGTGATCTAAGGCACTGCTGCCTCTGACTGCTAGCCTCAGGAGATTTGGAGTTATAGTTGGTGATATTGCTGGTGCACTGCTCACTGCTCTCCTAGCTGGAGGCTGTGACCTGAGGAGGCAATGCCCTGCCTCTACCAGGGATTCTTTGAGTTTCCATTAGAGACAGTTTCAAACACTTTTCAAAATATAGGATTAGCTGTGATTTGGCCATGGCTAATCACATGACACAGCTGGGCTGTGAATGGCCCAGCTTGTGCATGTGATCGCTGTGACTAGAGATGAGCGAAGTATTGAAAAATTCGATTCGGCTGATTCGGCGAATTCCAGTATGAAATTCGATTCGATGCGAATTTCTTCGCTACAAAGATGGCTTATAAAAAGGGTTTCTAGGCTTCAGAGAGCCTTTAAATTAGTGCAGAACACTGTACATTTAATTTAAATGCCCTTGGAGATCAGGAAGGAGAAGGAGAAGGAGAAGGAGAAGGATGAGAAGAAGGAGAAGGAGAAGGATGAGAAGAAGGAGAAGGAGAAGGAGAAGGATGAGAAGAAGGAGAAGGAGAAGGATGAGAAGATGGAGAAGGAGAAGGATGAGAAGAAGGAGAAGGATGAGAAGAAGGAGAAGGATGAGAAGAAGGAGAAGGAGAAGGATGAGAAGAAGGAGAAGGAGAAGGATGAGGAGAAGGAGAAGGATGAGAAGAAGGAGAAGGATGAGAAGAAGGAGAAGGAGAAGGATGAGAAGAAGGAGAAGGATGAGAAGAAGGAGAAGGATGAGAAGAAGGAAAAGGATGAGAAGATGGAGAAGGAGAAAGATGAGAAGAAGGAGAAGGATGAGAAGAAGGAGAAGGATGAGGAGAAGGAGAAGGATGAGAAGAAGGAGAAGGAGAAGGATGAGAAGAAGGAGAAGGAGAAGGATGAGAAGAAGGAGAAGGATGAGAAGAAGGAGAAGGATGAGAAGAAGGAGAAGGATGAGAAGAAGGAGAAGGAGAAGCAGAAGGAGAAGGATGAGAAGAAGGAGAAGGAGAAGGATGAGAAGATGGAGAAGGAGAAGGATGAGAAGAAGGAGAAGGAGAAGGATGAGAAGAAGGAGAAGGATGAGAAGAAGGAGAAGGATGAGAAGAAGGAGAAGGATGAGGAGAAGGAGAAGGATGAGAAGAAGGAGAAGGATGAGAAGAAGGAGAAGGAGAAGGATGAGAAGAAGGAGAAGGATGAGAAGAAAGAGAAGGAGAAGGATGAGAAGAAGGAGAAGGATGAGAAGAAGGAGAAGGATGAGAAGAAGGAGAAGGATGAGAAGAAAGAGAAGGAGAAGGATGAGAAGAAGGAGAAGGATGAGAAGAAGGAGAAGGATGAGAAGAAGGAGAAGGAGAAGCAGAAGGAGAAGGATGAGAAGAAGGAAAAGGAGAAGGATGAGAAGATGGAGAAGGAGAAGGATGAGAAGAAGGAGAAGGAGAAGGATGAGAAGAAGGAGAAGGATGAGAAGAAGGAGAAGGATGAGAAGAAGGTGAAGGATGAGAAGAAGGAGAAGGATGAGAAGAAGGACAGTTCTGTGACAGTTTCTGTCTATTTCTGACAGTTCTGGGACATTCACTCCATACAGCGGTTTCAACCGCTGTATGGAGGGAATGTCCCAGAACTGTCAGAAATAGACTATTTCTGACAGTTCTGGGACATTCAACCGCTGTATGGAGGGAATGTCATAGAACTGTCAGAAATAGACTATTTCTAACAGTTCTGGGACATTCCTTCCATACAGCGGTTGAAACATTGTATCTATTTGTTTCCATAAATGGATTCATTTATGGAAACAAATAGATACAATGTTTCAACCGCTGTATGGAAGGAATGTCCCAGAACTGTCATAAATAGTCTATTTCTGACAGTTCTATGACATTCCCTCCATACAGCGGTTTCAACCGCTGTATGGAGTGAATGTCCCATAACTGTCAGAAATAGACTATTTCTGACAGTTCATTTATGACTATTTATTACTATTTATGACATTCCCTCCATACAGCGGTTTCAACCGCTGTATGGAGTGAATGTCCCAGAACTGTCAGAAATAGTCTATTTCTGACAGTTATGGGACATTAACTCCATACAGCGGTTGAAACATTGTATCTATTTTTTTCCATAAATGACATTCTGCAAATACACTTAGAGGAGCGCTGCAGATACACATTTTGCCGGCTTGGAATTAATCTTATTTTCATCCTACTTCTTCATCCTCATCCTTATAAGAAGAAGAAGAGGATGAGGATGAAGAAGAAGAAGAAGAAGTAGGCAAAAAGTGTATCTGCAGCGCTCCTCTAAGTGTATTTGCAGAATGTCATTTATGGAAAAAAATAGATACAATGTTTCAACCGCTGTATGGAGTGAATGTCCCAGAACTGTCATAAATAGTCTATTTCTGACAGTTCTATGACATTCCCTCCATACAGCGGTTGAAACCACTGTATGGAGTGAATGTCCCAGAACTGTCAGAAATAGTCTATTTCTGACAGGTATGGGACATTCCTTCCATACAGCGGTTGAAACATTGTATCTATTTGTTTCCATAAATGGATCCATTTATGGAAACAAATAGATACAATGTTTCAACCTCTGTATGGAAGGAATGTCCCAGAACTGTTAGAAATAGTCTATTTCTGACAGTTCTATGACATTCCTTCCATACAGCGGTTGAAACATTGTATCTATTTTTTTCCATAAATGACATTCTGCAAATACACTTAGAGGAGCGCTGCAGATACACATTTTGCCGGCTTGGAATTAATCTTATTTTCATCCTACTTCTTCTTCTTCTTCTTCATCCTCATCCTTATAAGAAGAAGAAGAGGATGAGGATGAAGAAGAAGAAGAAGAAGTAGGCAAAAAGTGTATCTGCAGCGCTCCTCTAAGTGTATCTGCAGAATGTCATTTATGGAAACAAATAGATACAATGTTTCAACCGCTGTATGGAAGGACAGTCCCAGAACTGTCATTAATAGTCTATTTCTGACAGTTCTATGACATTCCCTCCATACAGCGGTTGAAACCGCTGTATGGAGTGAATGTCCCAGAACTGTCATAAATAGTCTATTTCTGACAGTTCTGGGACATTCACTCCATACAGCGGTTGAAACATTGTATCTATTCTTTTCCATAAATGACATTCTGCAGATACACTTAGAGGAGCGCTGCAGATACACTTTTTGCCGGCTTGGAATTATTCTTATTTTCATCCTACTTCTTCTTCTTCTTCTTATGAGGATGAGGATGAAGAAGAAGTAGGATGAAAATAAGATTAATTCCAAGCCGGCAAAAAGTGTATCTGCAGCGCTCCTCTAAGTGTATTTGCAGAATGTCATTTATGGAAAAAAATAGATACAATGTTTCAACCGCTGTATGGAGTGAATGTCCCAGAACTGTCATAAATAGTCTATTTCTGACAGTTCTATGACATTCCCTCCATACAGAGGTTGAAACCGCTGTATGGAGTGAATGTCCCAGAACTGTCAGAAATAGTCTATTTCTGACAGTTATGGGACATTCCCTCCATACAGCGGTTTCCGGCAAAAAGTGTATGTGCAGAGTTCCTCTATTCTGCAGATACACTTAGAGGAGCTCTGCAGATACACTTAGAGGAGCTCTGCACATACACTTTTTGCCGGCTTGGAATTATTCTTATTTTCATCCTACTTCTTCTTCATCCTCATCCTCTTCTTCTTCTTCTGAGGATGAGGATGAGGATGAAGAAGAAGAAGTAGGATGAAAATAAGATTAATTCCAAGCCGGCAAAAAGTGTATGTGCAGAGCTCCTCTAAGTGTATGTGCAGAGCTCCTCTAAGTGTATCTGCAGAATAGAGGAACTCTGCACATACACTTTTTGCCGGCTTGGAATTATTCTTATTTTCATCCTACTTCTTCTTCTTCATCCTCATCCTCTTCTTCTTCTTCTGAGGATGAGGATGAAGAAGAAGAAGAAGAAGTAGGATGAAAATAAGATTAATTCCAAGCCGGCAAAAAGTGTATGTGCAGAGCTCCTCTAAGTGTATCTGCAGAGCTCCTCTAAGTGTATCTGCAAAATAGAGGAACTCTGCACATACACTTTTTGCCGGCTTGGAATTATTCTTCTGTTCATCCTACTTCTTCTTCTTCTTCATCCTCATCCTCAGAAGAAGAGGATGAGGATGAGGATGAAGAAGAAGAAGAAGAAGAAGTAGGATGAAAAGAAGAATAATTCCAAGCCGGCAAAAAGTGTATGTGCAGAGTTCCTCTATTTCTGACAGTTCTCTGACAGCTTCTTCACATGTACAGCGGTTGAAACATCTGTATCCTAAATGGAAACTAATAGATACAATGTTTCAACCGCTAAACATGTGTTCCTTCTGTCAGAGAACTGTCAGAAATAGCGGAGCTCACTGCAGGGACACTTTTGCCGGCTGATCGGGAAATGTTCGATTCGCGCACCCGAAGTAGGCAAAATTTCGGATTCGAATATTTCCTGAAATTCGACTCGAATTCCGGTTCGCCTGGTTCGATTCGCTCATCTCTAGCTGTGACCATTCACAGCTAGACACACTAGTATACAATGGATGGCATGAAAGGAAGCCATCCGTTGTATACAACTGTCATGTGACCTGCTGTGGTTGGTCACAACAGGTCACATGGTACTGGCAATGGGACCGGTACACAGATTTATCATCGGCCATGTCCCTGTGGGCATGCGCAATGCACGTTCCAGAAGCGCAATGCACGTTCCACCCGGAGGGACGAGCCGTTCTCCCGCCATCTGGCTATAGGCTGGGCGGCAACTGGTTAATAAACAAGCGGTGTTAAACATTCACAAGAAAGAAACAAAATGTCACCTCTCATAGATAATAGTCACCATCAGTCCTTCCCGTCCTAAAGATCAGCCAGTGTGGGTCTGAAGCTGTGGATGTGGAGACCGAGAGATGCCAAGATGCCGCTGGACAACCAGAAATGCTTGGGCCAACTTGGAATGCACACGAGGCAGATGTAACTTCACAAGGGGAAGGTCTAGTGCAGAAATTATGGCACGCGTGCCACAGAGCCCTCTCTGTTGACACGCAAGCCAAGTTGCCTCAGCAGCGCCCCAGCAGCCGAGCATCGGATAACAGCAGACATAGGGGCCATGAGCATGCTCGGAAAGGAGTAGCGGCACCAGGCAATGATGTCATGAGCCACGACTCAATAGCTGCCACTCGTCCGAGCTCGGTCAGTGTACTGCCAAGGATATATATATTGGACTGGCTGTGAGTTTTAATATATTTGTTTTTATTAATACAAGACTTTAGCTTGTGCTGGTGGTCAGTGGAACTTTGCCCCCTTGCACTTGTGGTCAGTGGAACTTTGCCCCCTTGCGCTGGTGGTCAGTGGAACTTTGCCCCCTTGTGCTGGTGGTCAGTGGAACATTGCCCCCTTGTGCCGGTGGTCAGTGGAACATTGCCCCCTTGTGCTGGTGGTCAGTGGAACATTGCCCCCTTGTGCTGGCGGTCAGTGGAACTTTGCCCCTTGTGCTGGAGGTCAGTGGAACTTTGCCCCTTGTGCTGGAGGTCAGTGGAACATTGCCCCCTTGTGCCGGTGGTCAGTGGAACGTTGCCCCTTGTGCTGGTGGTCAGTGGAACTTTGCCCCTTGTGCTGGAGGTCAGTGAAAAGTTGCCCCTTGTGCTGGTGGTCAGTGGAACTTTGCCCCTTGTGCTGGAGGTCAGTGGAACGTTGCCCCTTGTGCCGGTGGTCAGTGGAACTTTGCCCTCTTGTGCCGGTGGTCAGTGAAACTTTGCCCCTTGTGCTGGAGGTCAGTGGAACGTTGCCCCTTGTGCTGGAGGTCAGTGGAACGTTGCCCCCTTGTGATGGTGGTCAGTGGAACTTTGCCCCCTTGTGCCGGTGGTCAGTGGAACTTTGCCCCTTGTGCTGGAGGTCAGTGGAACGTTGCCCCTTGTGCTGGTGGTCAGTGGAACTTTGCCCCCTTGCGCTGGTTGTTAGTGGAACTTTCCCCCTTGTGCCGGTGGTCAGTGGAACTTTGCCCCTTGTGCTGGAGGTCAGTGGAACTTTGCCCCTTGTGCTTGAGGTCAGTGGAACTTTGCCCCCTTGTGCCGGTGGTCAGTGGAACTTTGCCCCTTGTGCTGGAGGTCAGTGGAACTTTGCCACTTGTGCTGGAGGTCAGTGGAACTTTGCCCCCTTGTGCCGGTGGTCAGTGGAACTTTGCCCCTTGTGCTGGTGGTCAGTGGAATGTTGCCCCTTGTGCTGGTGGTCAGTGGAACTTTGCCCCCTTGCGCTGGTTGTTAGTGGAACTTTCCCCCTTGTGCCGGTGGTCAGTGGAACTTTGCCCCTTGTGCTGGAGGTCAGTGGGACTTTGCCCCTTGTGCTGGAGGTCAGTGGGACTTTGCCCCTTGTGCTGGAGGTCAGTGGGACTTTGCCCCTTGTGCTGGAGGTCAGTGGAACGTTGCCCCTTGTGCTGGAGGTCAGTGGAACTTTGCCCCCTTGTGCCGGTGGTCAGTGGAACTTTGCCCCTTGTGCTGGAGATCAGTGGACCGTTGCCCCTTGTGCTGGTGGTCAGTGGAACTTTTCCCCCTTGTGCCGGTGGTCAGTGGAACTTTGCCCCTTCTGCTGGAGGTCAGTGGAACTTTTCCCACTTGTGTTGGTGGTCAGTGGAACTTTGCCCCCTTGTGCTGGTGATCAGTGGAACTTTGCCCCCTTGTGCTGGTGATCAGTGGAAGCTATATTATTGTGTTTTTCTTTTAAGACAAAAGATGTCAGTGTATGGGTTTAATTGTAATGTTGTCATTTTGCGATAAATTAGTGGGTTTTGTGTTGCAGTTTGGCCACTCAATCTCTAAAAGGTTGGCCATCACTGCTCTGGTGCCGTGGAGGACAGGCTATGTGCTCGGACCTCTCTGCTCCTTCTAGAGGACTGGAAGTACACTGCTGTATCCCACTACTTATGGGCACAGCAGCGGCTAGGCAAACTACAGATACCATCATGACATTTTTTGCAACAATTCAATTAAATAAAGTAGAAAAAGAAAAGTCAACCTAAAACCAGAGGTAAAAACAATCTCTGTGATACAATTCTCAGCAAGCAGGAGAGTAGGGAAACCAGTGGCCATAGCTACGCCCCAAGTTGGCAGTGCACCCTCGGCGGCTGACTAGTTCGCCTAGTGGTAGCACCAGCCCTGGGTGTCACTATGTTTACAACCATGTCCCAGCTACAGATTTCTATAGGTGTTAATATCTGTGAATACCTAGAGGTTACAGTCTACTCAAGTGTATATTATTGCCCAGCATTGAATGACCTTCGGAATGAATATAAATATGGCATGTTTCGGATGTCTACTTTACCCAGGAGGGATAAGGTGTTCCAGGGGTTCCCCATATCATCTAATATAGGGGTGTTTGGACTTAAAACATTACAAATTAACTGAGGGAAGTAAATATGTCCTTATTCTGGCTGTGCTGTTATTTCATGTGTTATGAAATGCACTCATTTTATGGATTCTACCCAGAGGAAAGAGAAAGTAATCTGTATTGCTACTTTAGGGAAGGTATTTATGGCTGTTAAACGACTGATGTGCCTGAGACCCAAACAAGTATCTGTTAAAAGTCAAGTAGGGCAAGTTATACAATTGCAAGGGGGCTTCTAGACTGGTCTATGCATTCAGCTAGTAGGTGTGAGAGGTTCTGTGTCTGTCCTCTCAAGTGTCTGATAAGAAGGTTCTGGCATCAGCTAACAGTTTGTGTTTTGTATGAATGGAAGGAGAAGGGAGCGGGAAGGAAGGGGAAGAACTGAACAAAATAGCTGGCACATACAGCTTTTTATGTGCCCAATGCACACAACCATTACAGGGCCTAACACCTACCACCACCTACTGTACCAGACCAGGGGCGGACTGACAACTCATGGGGCCCCCAGGCAATAGGGGATCATGGGGCCCCTGTGTCCTTGCCCAAACTCAAAAAAGCCTATGAAAAAAGGTACCAGGGGCATCTTATGGGGCCCCATACTGACCCCGGGCCCTCGGGCAGTGCCCAAGTTTCCAAATGATCAGTCCGCCCCTGTACCAGACACGATTCCAAAACAGAGCCATGTAGTGGTGAAGTGGATAACTTTACCTGCCTACATGCTTCCGGAGTCAGGGGCGTCCCTAGGGTTGGTGTCAGCCGGTGCAATAACACTTGGTGACACCCCCTCCGACGATCCCTGCAGAATGGATCGGATCTGCGGATTGAGCATAATGGATCGGACTTCGATCCATTATGCTCCCCAATCTGCAGATCCGATCCATCCTGCGGGGATCGTTGGCTTTAGATACAACTTAACTTTTCGTGGAGCGGGTCCGCTGTCACCCCGTATAGGTTGCATGCCGACGATACCCGCAGGATGGATCGGATCTGCGGATTGAGCATAAAGGATCAGACTCCGGTCCATTATGCTCCCCAATCCACAGATCTGATCTATCCTGCGGGGATCGTCGGCATGCAACCTATACGGGGTGACACCGAACCCGCTCCACGAAAAGGTAAGTTGTAAAGAAAGCCGATGATCCCCACAGGATGGATCGGATCCATCCTGCGGGGATTGTTGGCTTGCTTTACAACTTACCTTTTCGTGGAGCGGGTCCGGTATCACCCCGTGTGGTAGGTGTCACCCCGTGCTGCACGCACCCCCAGCACCTGCCTTGGGACGCCACTGTCCAGAGTTATTAAAAAATTGTTGCCGGCGTTGTGTTTTAATTTGTTTTAGTTGCCTAAAGCCCATTGAAATCTAAATTTCTATCTAAAACAATCCTGTCCACTGGGTGACAACTCTGTCGCACAAATTCACTGCAGAACAAATAGTATTGACAACCTATTAAAGGAAGTGGAATAATAACAGATCTACTGATAGGATCAACAGGCAATACAATTATGCTATTAAGGGACAAAAAAAACCTGCTGTTTAAAGCGTAACTAAAGGCAAAATGTTGGTTTTAGTTTGGGATCGAGTGGAGATGGATTAGAGCCCCTGTCAGGTTTTTATTGCTGTCTATGTCCCCATTAGGGATGTCACCTTCTCTATTTGTCCTGTTACCCATTATCATCAAAAGTGAAAGTAAAATAAAATCCCAACTTTTGGATTGTCACCAGATCAGTAATAGAAGGAAAAGCTTGCAGTGGGGACAGTTCTTCTGCTGACCTCATGTTTTTCCTCTCACTTCCTGTTTCAGCTATATTTATGGATTTCAGGTACCTATATAGTGCCATCAATTTATGCAGAACTTTACATATATCATACATTCACATCAGTCCCTAACCCTCAAGGGGCGTACAATCTAAGGTCCCTAACTCACATTCATACATACACATACTAGGGACAATTTAGACAGGAGCCAATTAACCTACCAGCATGTCTTTGGAGTGTGGGAGGAAACTCATACAGGCACAGGGAGAACATGCAAACTCCAAGCAGGTGATGCTGTAGTTGAGATTAGAACCAACAACTCTAGCACTGCCAGGCAGAAGTGCTAACCATTTAGCCACTATACTGCCCACAGGAAATGATAGGAAATGAAGAAAAATCTCTCCAATGGGACACAGAAGGATAAAAAAAAATCTGACACAGGTAAAACCCTCCATTACTCTATCCAAAATGAATAAAAGGTATTACTATAGTTTTTCTTTGAAGCTATGGACAAACCGCATCATAGATGTCATTTTTATTTTACCCATAGTTCAATTTTTTAATCCATCAGGCAGCAGTCCAGAAAAGACTTGGAATTGTTTTAAAATATATGATTTGTATCAAAGGGAGACATAATTGCATATGTTTGGTTATCCATTAACTACTACGTACCTCAGTTCATGGCTCATGGCAGATTTCTCACACACGGTGTCCCGGGATGTCTCCCCACAGCAGGAATAGGAACCGTTTGTGTACCTCCCTGTATGATTCATGGACTGTGAAAATGCTCTTTCAATGTCCCAAACTGAAACAGGGCACAGCTTATATTGTTGAGAAGTTTTCAATTTTTCTTCATTCTCCTCAACACTGTGTTCATAACCCAAAAAGTGTGAGACTTCATGGATAATGGTCATCGGTTGTGACTCCGTCCCTTCAGATTCATGCTGCTTCCAGAATA
Organism: Staurois parvus; assembly: GCF_062004578.1. Lineage (NCBI taxonomy): Eukaryota > Metazoa > Chordata > Amphibia > Anura > Ranidae > Staurois > Staurois parvus. Next base: position 499,291 of record NW_028318818.1, on the reverse strand, counting down.
GTGGACACAAGTAGATGATTCCTGTCTTCCTCATTGGATAAACATAAGCAATTGTATTTTCTTTTACTTTTCCTCTTTTGAATGTCACTTTTTGCAGTTGACTGATCAGTTCCTTCACCAGATCTGTGCTGATCAGTGCAGATAATCTGAACTGCTGGTCACCAAACTCTTCTGGATCATCCACCAGCAGGTGGTCCTTCTTCTTCAGAGCGTCATTGAGGATATTCAGGGCTCGTTGTTTGGCTCCATTGGCCTGTTTATTCTCCTCTTCAGTAAGTGAATTAGAACCAAAATTCATTATTGTTCTGGACTGGGTCCTTTACTGCTTACACATATCTCCTTTCCATGAGAAATGGTTTATATACTGCATGTGATATAGACGTATCCATGGAAAATCCCATTGTGATGTTACTTTTTCATGATTGTTTACGTAATTATACAACGACCTTTCACTTTTGCATTGCTTTCCAAGAAAAGAAAACTGAAACACGAGAGTATTCACATATGGAAAAAAAATATATTTGAAATATATTTTAAAAATATTCTTCCCAAATATATTCTTTCAAAAGTGAAAGGTGGCCATATTCAATATATTTCAAAATGTATTTCAATAAATATATTTAAATAAAAATAAATAAATAAATAAATATATATATATAATGTATGTTGAAATGCGTTTTATTAGAAAATATATGAAAAATATTTTTCAAAATTCCTTTTCGAAGAATATATTTAAAAAATATATACTTTTAAAAAAAATGTTTTAAATATATTCTTCAGATTTTTTTTTTAACATATAAAAAAATCATTTTAACATATATTCTACATATATTTGTAAATGCATTCCAAAAATGTAGATTTATATTTTTCATATATTTTGTAATAGCAGCGCATTTAAACATACAGTATATATATATATAGACAAATATTTTAAAATATATTGAATATGGCCAAAATTGTAGCATTTCAAATATATTTCGATATATATTTGGGAAGAATATTTTTAAAATATATTTCAAATATATTTTTCTTCCATGTGGGTTTTGCCATGTTAGCCAAAAATGGATGCAGAAAGTTTTATTGGCTATCCTAAGCTAAGAAGCCACTCAATGAAATTGGAGGAGAAGCGGTTGAACCTTAAAAGGTTACTAACCCCTGGACCCTGCATATCTGATCTCCCCAGACCCTGCATTCACTATATCTGGTCTCCCCGTACCCTGCAGTCACTATATCTGGTCTCCTAGGACCCTGCATTCACTATATCTGGTCTCCCAGGACCCTGCATTCACTATATCCGGTTTCCCCGGACCCCGCATTCACTATATCTGGTCTCCCCGGACCCTGTATATCTGATCTCCCCAGACCCTGCATTCACTATATCTGGTCTCCCCGGACCCTGCATTCACTATATCTGGTCTCCCCGGACCCTGCAGTCACTATATCCGGTCTCCCCGGACCCTACATTCACTATATCTGGTCTCCCCGGACCCTGCATTCACTATATCTGGTCTCCTAGGACCCTGCATTCACTATATCTGGTCTCCCAGGACCCTGCATTCACTATATCCGGTTTCCCCTGACCCCGCATTCACTATATCTGGTCTCCCCGGACCCTGCATTCACTATATCTGGTCTCCTCGGACCCTGCATTCACTATATCTGTTCTCCCCGGACCCTGCATTCCCTATATCTGGTCTCCTCGGACCCTGCAGTCACTATATCTGGTCTCCCCGAACCCTGCATTCACTATATCTGATCTCCCCAGACCCTGCATTCACTATAGCTGGTCTCCCCGGACCTTCCATTCACTACATCTGGTCTCCCCGGACCCAGCATTCACTATATCTGGTCTCCCCGGACCCTGCATTCACTATATCTGGTCTCCCCGGACCCTGCATTCACTATATCTGGTCTCCCTGGACCCAGCATTCACTATATCTGGTCTCCCAGGACCCTGCATTCACTATATCTGGTCTCCCCGGACCCTGCATTCACTATATCTGGTCTCCCTGCACCCTGCATTCACTATATCTGGTCTCCCTGCACCCTGCATTCACTATATCTGGTCTCCCCGCACCCTACATTCACTATATCTGGTCTCCCACAGTACACAGAACATGGAAATGCAATTATTTTAGTAAATGTAAACCGCTAAATACCTTTTCTCATCAGCAGTACATAGTAGTCTTGTGACTTCTATCAGTGTCCAGCCGAGCACATGTTAAAGCTTGTAGGAGGAGTATTAATTTTGCTCTAGGAGCATTCAGGACCCCTGACCGCTGGCAGTGCTGATTGGCCCTGTGCTGATCACATGCACTCTCCCAACAAAAAAACCCTCTCTAGCAATACACACCAAACTGAGCATGTGTAGAGTGACTCCACACAATATGTCTTATCAGGAGATAAGGGGGGGGGGGCACTGGAAGTAGGGGAGGATCAGAGAAGTCAGGATCAAACAGCGTTTTTACACATTGCAGATGATTAACCCCTTAGGTTCCACAGTGAGTATAACAAGCATGCTTTACTGCATATACAGACTGATTGTACTGTTGTGGGTTTAGTAACACTTTCCAGTTGAATGAAGGAACAGATTCTCTAAGTAAGTTTTATTTGATGCCTGTGCTTTCCTATTCTGATTTCCCCACCTTTCTGTTACTTTTATTTTTAGTCCTAGTGTCACAATAGGGAAAAGACAGAGGATCAGCCCTTCCCTACTTGACTGCAAATGGCAACAAATATATTTTGGCCAAATGTTATTATTATTATACAGGATTTATATAGTGCCAGCAGTTTGCTCAGCACTTTACAAAATAAAAGGAGACAATACAGCAACAATACAGTTCAATATAAGAGGAATAGGAGGGCCTGATCCTGGGAGCTTACAATCTAGGTGGGAGGGGCTAGTGGTACAAAAGGTAGTAACTGTGGGGGATGGACTGGTAGGAAGAGTAGAAGATTCCATTATTAGCTGAGGGCAGGATAGGCTTCCTTGAAGAGATAGGTTTTCAGAGATTGCCTAAAAGTGAGCAGAGTAGGCGATAGTCTGATAAATTGGGGTAGAGAGTTCCAGAGGATGGGGGAAGCTCTGGAGAAGTCCTGGAGATAAGCACGGGAGGAGGAGATAAGGGAGATAGAGAGCAAGAGGTCATGCAAGGAGAGGAGAGTACGGTTTGGGTGATATTTGGAGACAAGATTGGTGATGTAATTTGGGGCAGAGTTATAAATGTCTTTATATGTTATTGTTAATGTTCTGAATTTTATTCATTGGGCAATGGGAAGCCAGTGGAGGGATTGGCAGAGAGGGGTGGAGGACACTGGAGGCCAGTGGAGGGATTGGCAGAGAGGGGTGGAGGACACTGAGGGGAGCCCAGTGGAGGGATTGGCAGAGAGGGGTGGAGGACACTGAGTGGAGGCCAGTGGAGGGATTGGCAGAGAGGGGTGGAGGACACTGAGTGGAGGCCAGTGGAGGGATTGGCAGAGAGGGGTGGAGGACACTGAGTGGAGGCCAGTGGAGGGATTGGCAGAGAGGGGTGGAGGAAATTGAATGGAGACCAGTGGAGGGATTGGCAGAGAGGGGTGGAGGACACTGACTGGAGGCCAGTGGAGGGATTGGCAGAGAGGGATGGAGGACACTGAGTGGAGGCCAGTGGAGGGATTGGCAGAGAGGGGTGGAGGACATTGAATGGAGACCAGTGGAGGGATTGGCAGAGAGGGGTGGCTGATACAGAACGGTTAGTAGGGTGGATAAGTCTGGCAGCAGCATTCATGATAGACTGAAGAGGGGATAGCCTACGATGAGGTCGGCCATTGAGGAGGGCTTACAGATGTGGGATTTAGCTTTGGTTTCTTTTGTCTAGCTAGCAAAACTAAAACTCCAAATTTGTTTTCTAGTCCTAGTACCACCATGAATCTGAACTACTACACTTTGAAGAAGAAGCTGATAACACATAACATTAATACAAACTATAGGCAGGCACTAGAAACAAGAACACCATATACAGTATACATGAACCCCACTTAATTAGTGGTGCAATAGATGAGAACAGTAGAAAAAAACATGTACAGTACATGTATGATGTAAGGTGGGAAATTTTTATACTTTAGACTTAGTGAATACTTTTTCCCTATTGTTGCTGGAAAACACCTAATTTTCTTTAGGAATGGTATTCAGTAAGTTCCCATAAAATACCTGATTTATTGGACTTCCAATAAATCAGGTGCGGTGCCTTGTGCATTATTATTGATCTCTATGTAATGTGCTTTTTGCTGGAAACAACATCAAAGGTTCAGCAAGCAGGTCATGAAAAAGAACTAATGAGAAATACATTGTAACACTAACGTTGTTACAATGTATTTGTAAACAAAACCATTTAAAGGGGTAGTAAAGTTTCTTTTTTATATATTTTACCCACAGGCAAGCCGTTAACCACTTCCAGTCCGGACACTTTTACCCCCTTCCTGTCCAGGCCAATTTTCAGCTTTCAGAGCTGTCACACTTTGAATGACAATTGCGCGGTCGTGCAACACTGTACCCATATGAATTTTTTGGCATTTTTTTGAGACAGATAAAACTTTATTTTGGTGGTATTTATTCACCACTGGGATTTTAATTTTTTTGCTATATAAATGAAAAAGTCCAAATATTTTGAAGAAGTGTTTTTCTTATAAAATGTTGCAAATAAATAATCTTTCTTCATAAATCTTGGCCAAAATGTATTCAGTTATCTTTTTAGTAAAAAAAAAAAAAAACAACCCCAAATTAGTTTATAACCAAAAATAATAATTTTTAAAAAAAAAATTGTTACTTTTTTTTTTCATATTATTATTTGTGTTTTGTTTGGTTTTTTTACATATGGTCACCCTAGCATAGTGACACTGTACTATTTGTGGGGGGTGATGAAGATTTTTTTTTTACACTGATTGCTTTTACACCCATAAAGGCTGTCAAAGCAATCATTTCTCCTTCTCTCTGGCTGCATTCTTACAGCCATTGAGAAATACTGTGTGAGCATTGATTGGTCACAGCTTGTCACATGGTACAAGGGTGTTGTGAATAGCCCTGTACCATGTGATCTCTGTGATCATTCACAGATTTCACACATAGTAAGCAATGATGTCAGAAGTGACATCTTGCTTACTACTATTCATGTGATAACTGATTGGCCAATCAGTGATCACATGATTGGTACCTCACACAGAGGTCCTGTACAACGATCGCTGGAGGGCTTTGTTTTTAGTTAAAGCGGAGTTCCAGTCCCCAGAAGAATTTTTTTTTAAAGTTGACCCAAGCTTGCCTTTTCGAGAACATTAACAATTGGATAAAGTTATAGACTTCTAATTCGTTTTAAATATGTAAATTTTTACCTGGATCTCGGAAGCAGGCAGGCGCCATGATGGCTGTGGGCATCTGAAGCCAGCAAGGCTTTTTTTTCCCGGAGTTGGTGCTGCTGGCTATCCCAGCATGCAACACTCAATCTCGCACCTGCGCAGTAATGACACTGCTCGGCGCTACTTGTATAGAACAGGTTGCCATAACAATGGCGGGGACAGTGGAAGTTCCCGCCCCCTTATGGAAACCTGTCCATCAAATCGCACAAGGGGGAAGGCAAGTGAGGTCTGGAAATGGAGCAAGCCCCGCAACAATAATTAGAACAGCACCAGGGGCGGACTGACAACTCATGGGGCCCCTGGGCAATAGGGGATCATGGGGCCCCTGTGTCCTTGTCCAAACTCAAAAAAGCCAGGGGCATCTCATGGGGCCCCCTACTGACCCCGGGCCCTCGGGCAGTGCCAGAGTTTCCAAATGGTCAGTCCGCCCCTGAACAGCACAAATCTTACACTTCCTTCCCACACTGGACTCCGGTAAAATGCTGCCAAATTCCACACATTTGCGTCACCGGTTTCGAAGTAATGCGATATTCAGTCACTTGGAACCCAAAGGACTCCTGGGATACAGAAAAAGACATCCCAGGAGATGTTGCAAATGGCCTTAACACATCATCACCTAGGCCAGGGGTGGGCAACTGTGGCCCTCCAGCTGTTGTAGAACTACAAGTCCCATGAGGCATTACAAAACTGACAGTTACAAACATGACTCCCAAAGGCAGAGGCATGATGGGACTTGTAGTTCACCAACAGCTGGAGGGCCACAGTTGCCCACCCCTAGCCTAGGCGGCCGGGACCAGAAGTGCAGTCCTGAAATACGATTTTAAGAAATTTACATTAAGAAAAAAAAATTGAATTCAAATCATGCTGCACAATACATGAACCATGTCATCAGAGGAACTTTAAAAAATGGGTGGAACTCCGCTTTAGGTCTTTCATAATGTGCTAGTATGGGATGCACACTAATACATTATGCTCTTAACTTGCAGGGAGGATATTTTTTTGGGGGGGGTTTGTCGTGTGTGGCTTACTACTACTGTTATAGTGTTTGTCTACAGACTTTGTTTACAGGAGGACACAGTGGGTACAGGATTGCGGTGCTGCATGCTCCTAGGGAGCGGGGACATCTTGAAAATGCGGGCGCCGTTTATGAACGGCAACCCGCTCCTTCACTGCTCCCATCCAGACGTTTATGTACATGGGCCAGACGGGAAGTGGTTGAGAAAGTTGTCAGTGTGCTAAGGATAATGCACTATGTGTGTTTATGTGCATTTTTTTTGAGAGTGCAAAGCTGAAGATGAAGATTTTCTTTGTGAGAATTGCACACTGAAGGATATTGAAAAAGAAGGAGAGCCCACATATGGTTATAGGGGATACTCACTGTTTGGACGCTGGGAAGGACTTTTTATTTTAGCGGATGTAAATGTCTGCATCTGTTATCATCCGCTTTTTTGAACGGAAGAAACCCCTATTTTAAAAAAATGTAACAGATGAAAAATGGATGTAAACGGACAAAAATGAATGTAAAGGTTTGTAAACGGACAAAAAACTGATGAAAATGAATGTAAACAGATGAAAACAGATGTAAACGGATAAAAACAGATGTAAACGGACAAAAAAAACATGTAAATTGATGAAAACGGATGAAAAATGGATGTAAACGGAAAACAAAAGCATGAAAATGGATATAAATGGACAAAAAAAGTATGAAAACGGATGAAAAACAGATGTAAATGGATGAAAAACTGATGCAAACTGATCCGTTATTTCTTGTAAAAAAACGTGACTGAACTGATGAAAAAAACAGAGACCACCTATCACGGGACCACGCTTGAATTCACTGAGCTCCTGAGAGCGACCCATTCTTTCACAAATGTTTGTAGAAGCAGTCTGCATGTCTAGGTGATGATTTTATACACCTGTGTCCATGGAGGGGATTGGAACACCTGAATCACATGATTTGGAGGGCTGGACCAATACTTTTGGCAATATAGTGTATGATTCAGCAGTAGGACATTTTTAATAAAGGAGAATTGACTAAAATGTATCAACTTAGAAAGCATATTAAGCCTCAAAGGTGATTCCTGATGTCTTCACAATACCACATTTATTATATATTTTATTTATTTGTATATGTATGCATTCCAAAGATTCTGGATGTACTACAGGAGTGCTTGGAGACTGAAGTCATGCAGTAGGAGACAGTCACAGACTGTGGGCATGTTACAAGAGACCTATAGAGATTACTGTTAGTAAAGGTCCTTTTCAAATCAATGCTGCCACTCCTGACTGCTGGAGTTCCCACTTTATCCGTTTTCCCAGGGTGGCAGGGGTGTGCAAAATCATGTGTATATATACGTGATTTTGCATTACCGGGTAGGGAGCGTACGTGCCCTACCCACCTCATCATTTGAGGCCGTGGCTGTCAATCACCGGGTCCCAGCTGGTGATTACCCTCCGGCACCCGGTGATTGCCCACCGGCACCCGGTGATTGCTGTTTTGTTTACTTTTGTTGACTGTTTTGGCCCTAGTATGTGTATGTATGAATGTGAGTTAGGGACCTTAGATTGTACACCCCTTGAGGGTTAGGGACTGATGTGAATGTACAATATATATGTAAAGAGCTGCGTAAATTGATGGTGCTATATAAGTACCTGAAATAAATAAATCAGTGATAACACTGTACACTGTACTAATGACACTGGCTGGGAAGGGGTTAAAATCTCAGGGTAAGCAAGTGATTACGTGTGTGCCTAACAAGTGTTAATGTGTGTAATGTTTGCTGCTTTTTACAAAAATATGTTTGTTTCTTCTCCCTGCTTTGCAGAAGGAAGAAACAAAGAGACCATTCCCTCTCTATAGAGCCCTGTGTTGTTTATCAACAAAGGGCTCTGGGCTGTGATTGGGCACAGATGATCAGCAGGTCCTGGCCATGAATCATTGTCCAGGACCTGCTGACAAAATTCTGCTGTGTCCAATCACAGCGGGAGTCAGTATGTGTGTGTGTGGGATTGGATGCACTTGCATGTCCTAAACCCGGAAACAGGCAGCCACATACACTGTGCCCTTAGGATCCGCCCTCCCACAGTGCAAGAATCTTTTGCATATTTCATTTTGACCTTTCGTTCACCAGTGATCATTATGGTGTCTTTTTTGTGTGATCCTTCACTGCAGCGTTCCCTGTACTTATTTGATGTTTACAATGCCAGGTCCATTTTTAATCTGACTGTTATGCCCACACTAATGTCATCTTATTGTATTACATTTGAAAAACCTTAATAAACAGTTAAAAAATACACTCTGTATGAAATGTTTATTTGGAAAACAAGAATTGTATAATAATATATAATATAATAATAATAATTTATTTTATTAGAATAATTATATTAGACAAAAATATTTTTTTTAAACAAAAACTTTAACTACAATTAACTTTTAGCAGAACTATAGGCAGAAATTTTTTTGTGTGGATAGAGTAAGGGAGGGTTATAACCCCTGTAAGATTTATTTTTTTACCTCTTTGTCCCTTCATGTTCCATAGCCAAAACAGGAAGCAAGAGAAAATCCGTGCAAATACAAAGAATTTCTTGAGGACCCCCAGGTCACCAGTATTAATGTCCTCATTGGAAAATTTCCCCTCTTACTTTTCTGGGGACAACCCAAAATTTGGGATTTTCTTTTACTTTCACTTTCAATGATAATGGTAAACAGGACAAATACAGAGGGGGAATCTCCCTAAGAGGGGCACAGACAGCAATAAAACCTTATAGGGGTTCTAATCCCTCTCCACTCTATCCAAATCCAAAACCAAAAGAAAGTTTTGCTTTTAGTTATAATTTAACAGGATGCATATTGAATTACATTTTATTTATTTCTATTGTCCTTTAAGGTTCCATGTACACTGCAGCTGATGCATTTTCTGCATTTTTTCTGCATTTTTTTCAGCAGCCCCTGAACTCTCCCTAATGTTTTCCTATGTGTCCATGTACAGGCAGTTTACAGTCGTTTTTTTTTTTAACACACCAAACTTGCGTTCAGAAGTAGATTTTATCAGCATTTCAAACGCCAAACCCTTGTAAATGCAGCTAATTGCGTTTAGAAGCTCTTTTTAACTGTTCCATATCCAGATGCTGTCCAGAGCCTTTTTCATCTTCAGAAATGCATGAAAAGTGTTTTCCATGTATTCAAATGGACCCGGTACACCAGCGCAGTCAGTTCCAGGTTGTGCGTGAAGGAAAAAATGGTAGAACGTGCCGCATTCTGCTCATGATGGGATCCATAGTGAATACAACCAGAAAAGACAGGTCAACTCAACACATACTGATATCTCTGCTTCTGCTCTCTCTATTCCTCTCAAAATGTCTGAAATAGTTTATTATTTACTGTTTTTCAGTGCATTCTGGGCATTTGGGAAGATCTCCTGAGGTTATGATTAAAAAACGCTTCTAAACGCAAACACGCATAAACGCGGTATGCAAACACAGCTAAACAGACGTTTTTTAACCTACGTTTTCCATTGTTCAGAAGTGTTTTCCAAACGTCCCGTGTACATGGAGCCTTAGTCATTACTCAGAGGCAGGGGTGGACTGACCATTTGGAAACTCGGGCACTGGCTGAGGGCCCAGGGTCAGTAGGGGGCCCCATGAGATGCCCCTGGTACCTTTTTCATAGGCTTTTTTGGGTTTGGGCCCCATGATCCCCTATTGCCTGGGGGCCCCATGAGTTGTCAGTCCGCCCCTGCTCAGAGGCCATATGGTAGTTAATCTACTCGATCTCTAGGGAAATTTTGCACAGTGCTCTACATTGACTAAAAGATATAGCAAAAGAACTGTGAATGTGAAAAAAATGTGGAAGAACAAGCATTTTACAAGCAATAAAAACAGGCAAGCCACTGAGAAATACTTCAAAGAAAACATGTGATAACTCTCTGAAAATATACCAACTTAAACAAGAAAATTGTTTTTTTTTTCTCTTTTTCAATGATAAGGAGAGAAATGCAGAGATACACATATTGTTGTCATTTTGCTATGCAAGGTATGCAAAGTAAATCGTCCATCGCAAAGGAAAGCCATGTTTTCTAGTGGTGTATCAAATTTCTTATAGTCTATACATACAGAAAGTAAATAATATATCACATTTGTTTGAGTAACAAAATGATTAAACCTGAATAACTTTTAAACAAAATAAAGTTCTGTACGGGACCAAAAGGAAAAGATGAAAAAAGTTTAAGAGGGGAGGAAGGAAGGAGAACCAATCAGGGTCCATTCCATGAACATCTTCAGATCTAATTACTTCGATTGTCACCAAGAGGAAGATAATTATTGTTCTGTAATAGAAAGATGAGTAGAGTGAGGTTTATGCTAGTCTGCATCTAAAAGGACTGAGTGTTCCATTACCGACTAAGATTCCTAGACACCAACTCTTAATACTCGACTCATGAAGGATTTCTCACACACAGTGTCGCGGGATGTCTCCCCACAGCAGGAATATTGGCCATTGGTGTAAGTCCCGGAATGAATCATGTAAATTGTAAATCCTTCTTCTATGTTTTGAACTGAAACAGGGCATAACTTATACTGTTGTGACATTTTCACTTTTTCTTCATTCTCCTCAATAGTATGTCCATATCCCAGAAGGTGTGCGACCTCATGGATGAGGGTCTTCGGACGGGATCTAGTTGCTAGGGATTCAGGTAGCTTCCAAAACTCTTGACATAGGTAGATGATTCCAGTCCCAGTGGTTAGATACACATACGCATTAATGCCTTTTTCCATTTTTGGATCTTTGTTCTTCTTAAATGTCACTTCTTGGAGTTGACCAATCAGGCCTTTCACCAGGTCTGTGCTGAATAATGGAAGAAAACTCGGCTTTTTTTTCCCACCAAATGTGTCTGGATCATCTACCAGCAGGCTATCCTTCTTCTTTAGAGCGTCATTGAGGATATTTAGGGCTCGCTGTTTAGCTTCATTGGCCAATTTAATTTCCACTTCAGTCAGTGAGAAGGAATCAGACATTGTCAGCAGCCACTTTAGCAATGTTCCAAGTTGTCCCTTCCAACTCATACTGACCTCTTCTTTATTTCAGCTTGTTTATGTATTGTATGTCTTGTAGACTTACCCATTTCTCATGGAAATGACCTATGTGATAATGACTAATTATACAACCATCTTTCACTTTCTGAGAAAAGGTGCATTTTGTTGTTGTACACATCCACCTTTGACTTTCCGGGAAAAGATATTGTAACCATTCCAGACACGCTTTTGCTGCGATTTTTAGAAGCAGAATACAAAACCCCAGAAAATACACTTTTTTTGTTTTTTGGATGTAGTGGAAAAGGGTTACAACTCCATCTCATGTTTTTGTTACTGTTTGTGGGTTATGAGACAATTCTCTCATTTCTTGTCCTGGTGGCTGGAATCAGAGGGTCATGGAATTGTGAGAGATTATGGGAAGAGGAGCAGCAACAAAAACACTTTTAGTAGACTAGGGAGATCCTTTGTGAATTTTTTTCCTGTCTGTGCCCTTCGGTCCTAGTAGCCATCATTTCCCTCAGTTCTCATCCTGCTGTGAAAGGAATAAAAAGTGAGGGTACATTTTCTGAATGCAATCAAAGACAGAAATAAGTGCAATTAAGTAAAGACAGGCACTGATCCTCAATCATTACTAAAACAACACATCCCCATTTATCTGTGTGATTTCAATATGAATTTTTTAGCATTTTTTTGAGACAGATAAAACTTTATTTTGGTGGTATTTATTCACCGCTGGGATTTTTATTTTTTTGCTGTATAAATGAAAAAGTCCAAACATTTTGAAAAAAAAGTGTTTTTCTTATAAAATTTTGCAAATAAATAAACTTTCTTCATAAATCTTGGCCAAAATGTATTCAGTTATCTTTTTAGTAAAAAAAAAAAAAACCCAAATTGGTTTATAACCAAAAATTATAATTTTTTTTAAAAAAGTTGACATTTTTATTTTATTTTTTTATTATTATTTGTTTTTTTTTTTGTTAACATACTGTCACCCTAGCAGTACAGTGTCACCAAAGTGACACTGTACTACTTGTGGGGGGTGATGAAGATTTTTTTTTTTTTCCCACTGATTGCTTTTACACCCATAAAGGCTGTAAGAGCAATCATTTCTCCTTCTCTCTGGCTGCATTCTTGCAGCCACTGAGAAATACTGTGAGAGCTGTGATTGGTCACAGCTTGTCACATGGACCAAGACTGTTGTGAATAGCTCTGTACCATGTGACCTCTGTGATCATTCACAGATTTCACTAGTAGTAAGCAAAGATGTCAGAAGTGACATCTTGCTTACTACTATTCATGTGATCACTGGTTGGCCAATCGGTGATCACATGATCGGGATCTCACAAAGAGGTCCCGTACAGCAATCGGTGTTCCCAGAGAGTATGCACAGGCGGGGAGTGGGGAGTATGTTTATAAACGGCCACCCGCTCCTGTATTTATATACATGGGCCAGACAGGTTAAAATACACTTACTGGTCACTTTATTAGGTCCACCTGTTCAATAGCTTTGTAACACAAATTGCTAATCAGCCAATCACATGACAGCAACTCAATGCATTTAGGCATGTAGACATGGTGAAGACAACTTGCTGAATTTCAATCCGAGCATCAGAAAGGGGAATAAAGGGAATTTAGGTGAATTTGAACGTGGCATGACTGTTGGTGCCAGACGGGCTGGTCTGAGTTGTATTTCAAAAACTGCTGATCTACTGGAATTTTCACGCACAACCATCTCTAGGGTTTACAGAGAATGGTCCGAAAAAGAGAAAATATCCAGTGAGTGGCAGTTGTGTGGATGAAAATGCCTTGTTGACGCCAGAGGAGAATGGGCAGAGTGGTTGCTGCGACATTCAGATGGTAGGGTCAGAATTTGAGAGGAGGAGATCTATCTGAACAACATGAAAGATCAATGATCACTGGGGTTCAGAGCCCTTTTTTCTATGAGATCAATGAGTAAGGGTCAACTAAATAGTAAGGAAAACTTAGAAAAAACAATAAATAAATAAAACAAATGTCACTGTAAAAATATAAATTTAGGCTACCCTAAAAGTGGATAGTGTCAGAGAGGCGGTTAAGAGAGGCAGAAGGCAGAAGAGAGATAGGAATAGGAGGGTGGATGTGGATAGGAGGGTGGGCTGGACAGGTCCTGTATATACTGCCGCCCCTCCTGTCCAGATGTAAAATGAATGTGACAGGGAGGCCGCACAGGCCCCCTGGAGCATGGGGTAGGGTTGCTATTGTGACCCCTGCGTCCCCTGATGCTATACCAGTACATAATTAAATAAAAACTGGAACATTGTAAGCACCCCTGTCAATGGTAAATGATTTGTCTCATCCCTCTATCTGATACATTTGCAGTGCAGCTTGTTCTTTTGAAAAACAACAGACTTACTGGCCAGTTCACCAGATGAAAATAGAAGAAAGAAAGAGCCTAAAAAAAGAAAATGAATGCAGCCATCACATCTAAGAATCGGTATGCTGCAGTATAAAAAATGTTTGCTTTTGGGTTTAATACTGCTTCAAGGAATAAATACTTAAAGCCAAGTTCCAGTTGAATGAAAAAAAAAGTCAGCAGCTACAGAAACTGTAGCTGCTGCCTTTTAAAATACAGACGATTACCTGTCCCTCGATCCAACGGTGTCCTCCCCACAGCTGGTTTCACCGGCCGTCTGCTTTCCACGACATCAGCATCTTCAGTGTGGGCACCCGACTGTGACAGCTTGTGGTTTCATAGCTGGGTACCCACTGCACATGCGCAAGAAGCGCTGAGCTTTGTGAATGGCCCTGTGGTCTTCTTGGACCTGTCACGTGTCCCAGAAGACTACGGGCGGGGAGGTTGGGAGGACAACTTCCACTTCCGATTGCTTTAGGCGATCACAGGGGAAGTGGGAGTGAGTACCTGTCAAATCCAAAGCCCAAAGGCTTAAAGTGGAACTTCCCATTTTGGGTGGAGCTCCACTTTAAGCTGGAACACATGCATAGTTTTTTTTTTTCTTTAGTTCAGCTAGTGGATTGAATTAAAAAAGAACACTAAAAGGATTCCTGCATCCCCACAAGTAAGGTGAAGAGAGAAATCCCCTACACCGGGACAGAGAGTCCCTGCTGATCAGCGCCACAGCTGATTGGCTGCAAGCCACTGATCAAACAAGGTTTTCCAGCAGTCCCATTTGACAGAAGCTGGTTTATGGATTGCCTTTTGTCCATGGGCGGACTGACAACTCATGGGGCCCCCGGGCAATAGGGGATCATGGGGCCCCTGTGTCCTCGCCCACACTCAAAGAACACCCAAAAAAGCCTATAAAAGGTACCAGGGGCATTTCATGGGGCCCCCTACTGACCCCGGGCCCTCGGGCATTGCCTGAGTGCTCGAATGGTCAGTCCGCCCCTGCTTCTGCCTAACAGGGAGTGCTACACATAGATCGAAATTTGGTCCCTGCTAAACTGAATTTTGATCTGTGTGTACCCAGCTTCACTTTATTCCTTGCTTCAGCAGGCTTCCTCCAGTGCTGCGACTGGTTCCCCAGTGTACGTTGTGGTCACACTCCTCATCATACCATACAGGGTTAATGTTCCTGTGTAGTATGTGATGCAGCTGAGGTTTGGGAGGAGGAACGCTAGGTTCACCCCGACGCAGGTTGCATTTGAGCTGTTTCTGCACTGCGTTTTGCGTTATTGCACCTTTGTTTTTTATGCTTTTTTTTTTCTTGTTGCTAGGCAGATTTAAAACGCATCAAAAATGCAATACATGCTTTTCTGCAGCTTTTCCATTGAAATCTATAGAACCAAAACCACAACTTTTTGCATTCAAAAAAAGTCCCTGATCCTGTCCAAAAAATGCATGGGGTGAAAACACGCAGATGTGAACCTGTCCCATAGGAAATCATGTTAAATGGACTGCAAATGCAAAACGCTGCAGAAAACACTTAGGGGAAGAGAGCAGCGGACCTGGTTGGAGCATGGAAACAGACAAAAGAAACACACTCAATGCAAGGCTGGAGGTTTTTTTACTTTCCTGGAGTTGGGATATAATTTGACAATACACTATTTGCTGTTAATGCTCAAATTTTTGAATATGTTAGAAATTACCAGGACTTCTCAGGTTCTCCGTAGATGTATTCCACACACATATCTATGTACAAAGAATGAAAACTGTGCAAAGAAAACATTCTTTGTTTGTGCTTTGATGTTTTTTTTCATCTTTTGAGCAGCAGCATTGTTTGATTGTGTGTCATTTCTTTGACGCAGGTTATTTCACAAAAGATATGTAGAAGCTGAAAAGTCCCGGTAATTCCTCGCACATTCAATCATTTCTCTTTCTCTTTCACTATGCCTGCCCCGCCAAGGAGCTGGGCAGGTTTACAGCACTTTGGGTGGGGGGCCCATGGAACCCAGCTCACTTTGGAGAGGTGGGGAGACCTCTGTCTCAGCTCCCCATATCCCTAATATGTGTTCGTCACCCTGTGCCTGTTAGGGGTACAGGATGATCTGTCCTAATATTGTGTAGACATGTATAGGTGGGGTGGGGGGTTGTGGATTGTTTGGTTTTATGTGTTGCATCCCATTGTTCTATTGTGTGTCTTGCTTGGGAGTAAACTATTATGGGATGTATGTGTTTATGTGTATTGGCTTGGTGCGGGGGGGGGGGGGTGTCTCCAGCAGCCCTCCCTCCTGATGGGACTGTCTGTTGGTGTGTCTCTGTTTACTAAATGTAGATTGCCCCACCCTGTGTCATTATGCAGGGAGGGGGGATTGTTCCCTTGAGCCTTGAGTGCATATATCTTGTATCTGTGTTAAAATAAACTAGTCTACTTTGTGGATTACTTCAAGACTGGTGTCATGTAGTCTTGTATGGTCTGCTGTGTTGTCTGTTGTCGATGTTCGGATGGGGAAGCGGTAGTCTAACGGAAGTACCCAAGCGCAGACTGGGTCGGTTCCGTTACCTTTGTACAGTATACATGGCAGAACAGTCCAGGGAAGAGGGGGGGCGGACAGGCAGCTAAGCCTAGGGGAGAGAGAGTTTCTCCCATCCAGAGGCAAGCAAAGGGTACAGGCAGGGCCATGGGTAAGGGGGTACTACTGGTCCTCCTGTATGGGGCCCAGACTAGCAGGGGGCCCAAGCATCAGGGTGAATTGGATGTGAGCAGGGAGAGTGATCGGTACAGCAGAGGCGGGGGGGGGCAATTACTGGAACTGATCCCTTGTATGGCTCTCTCTGCAGCACCCTCCCAGTGCATCATACATTTTCCCATGCTGCCCAAGCCCCCCCCCCGTGTGCCTCCCCTGCAGTGCCGCCGGCTGTCCTCCTCTCCTTCCCACAGGCAGATGCAAGAATACAATGGGATCAATAGGATGGAGAGTGTGGGAAGGGTCCATAAATATGTCACATTTACCAGCCCTTCCTTTCCTGAATGAACACAACGGTGATTGGTAGTGATCACTCACTGTGTTCATTCATAACTGAAGCAAAATTAACTGTGTTTATTTGGGGGCCCTGTTACATTTACTGTATGGAGCCCCGTGGTTTCTAACAGCAGCCCTGGGTACAGGAGCAGTTTTTGGGAGGCTTTCGTGGTAACAGAAGTCAGGCATGGAGCGGTGGACAGATTCCTCTGCATGCTCACAATCCAGTGCCCTCCCCACCCTTGTATAAGTCCTGCATGGACCCAAGTGTGTTATCTCAACAGTGACACTGTCCTGGCACTGGGGGGGGGGGTGCTCTCCTCCTCCTCCCTCGCTCACTCAGACCTGTGACAGCTCTGGTGCCTGATCCACGCCAGTTGTCAGCACTGACGTTTCCCATCCTCTCTCCTCTAGCTCCTCTCCAGCTCAGGACTCACAAATGGTACCAAAACTTAAGAGCTTCTCCCAGCCAATGAGAGAGGAGGAGTGTGGATTGGAGTGCAAAGTGGAAGAGCAGTACCGGAACCATTTCACCATTTGGCTGTGAGACAGAATCAAGATCCGAGCCAGGCTTTTGGATTTTGTGAAGTTGTTGGGATATGCTGATTTGACAGGGAGGCTGCAGGGGCCCCCTGGAACATGGGCGGGATCGCATTTGCAACCCCTGTAACCCCTACCGCTATGCTCATGGTGACACGTGCCTTTTATTAGCACTGATCACTGTATTAGTGTCACTGGAGAAGTCAGTGGCAGTTAGTCAGTTCCCCCCAGGGGGAGCTAGTGTCAGAATGCCCACTGCACTGTCACAGTCCCACTATATCGCAGACATTACTACTATTAAAAAAAAAAATCAGTATATATACCACCATTTGTACATGCTATCATTTTCAAGCAAAACAATTAATATACACTTATTGGGATTTATTTTTTTTACCAAAAACGTAGTAGAATAAATTTTGGCCTAAATTCTTGAAGAAATGTTATTTTATAATATTTTTTTAAATGAGACACATTTTGTAAAAGAAATGTTGTTTTTTTCCCAAAAGTTTTGGTCTTTTTTTGTTTATAGCTCAAAAAATCCCCACAATGGTGATCAAATTAGGGTACAACATGGCATAACTGTGCAATTGTCAGTTAAAGTAACGCAACGCCGTATAGCAAAAAATGGTCTGATCATGATAAGGGGGGGGAATCTTCCAGACGGTAAGTGGTAAAACTGAAACCAGATCAGTCTCAATTGCTGCCTGAAAGGTGATACAATCATGCACATTTTGTGACTTGTTACTCACTGGACTAAGGCCCCAAGCACCCTAGGTGTTTAGCCCAGGGGCATGGGATCCTAGCGTTTAGCTGTGGGCAGAGGACAGAGGTGTGCAATCCAGCCCCCCTCTGCCGGCAACTCATCAAACTCTATGAGATGCTATCAGCTGCTGTTGCTGCTGGATGGTGTATATGCATGGGTGGGGTTTGCACTAGGCAAACTAGGCAGCCGCCTAGGGCGCATTGCCACCTAGGGGCACCTGGGCTCAGCACAGGCCGGTATTATCTCTGTGGATGCCACCACATTATGAATCCTTCAGCTGAGGAAAGGGCGATAGAGGAGGAGGAAGAAAGGACAGAGGAAGATGTCTGGGGCCAGTGTAGCAGCTGAGCTGGGGCTTCTTCCAGTGTTCGGATCTGCGGATTGAGTATAATGGATCAGTGTCCGATCCATTATGCTCCCCAACCCGCAAATACAAGCCATTCTGCAGGGATTGTTGGCATGCAACCTATACGGGGTGACATCGGACCCGTTCCACAAAAAGGTAAGTTGTAAAGCAAGCTGACAATCCCCGCAGGATGGATCAGATCTGCGGATTGGGGAGCATAATAGATCGGACTCTGATCCATTATGCTTGATCCGCAAAAAACTCGCCATGCCTGCTATGAAATACGTTGGACTGTCTACTTTGCAATAGACAGTCCGGGGATATCTGTACTGTTCTGACATTTGGGGGATATCTGTACTGTTCTGACATTTGGGGGATATCTGTACTGTTCTGACATTTGGGGGATATCTGTACTGTTCTGACATTTGGGGGATATCTGTACTGTTCTGACATTCTTGGACCTCAAGAAATTAGATTGGCCATCAGTAGTTCAGGATTGATCAATATTCAGATCTATACCATAGTTTGTGAACTCTATAACTTTCCTACAAACTAAATAATAAATACTAATTTGGGTTATTTTCACCAAAGAAATGTAGCAGAACACATCTTGGCCTAAATTTGCAAACTTTTACAACAGAAACAAAGAAAATTTTCGGTCTTATTTTGTTAATTTAGCAAAAAATAATAACCCCAGTGATGATTAAATACCACCAAAAGGAAGCTCTAGTTGTGTGAAGAAAATGATAAAATTTTAGTTTGAAATTGTCATTCAAAGTGTGATAGCGCTGAAAGCTGAAAATTGGCCTGGACAGGAAGGGGGTAAAAGTGCCCGGTATGGAAGTGGTTAACCACCTGGGAAACACACAGCCAGGGGTGGACTGACCATTTGGAAACTCGGGCACTGCCCAAGGGCCTGGGGTCAGTAGGGGGCCCCATGAGATGCCCCTGGTACGTTTTTCATAGCTTTTTTGAGTTTGGGCAAGGACACAGGGGCCCCATGATCCCCTATTGCCTGGGGGCCCCATGAGTTGTCAGTCCGCCCCTGCACACAGCAATCAAAAATTAACAGGGGTTCTAATCCTTCCATACTTTATGTAAAGGAAACATACTTTTGGCTATACTGTACATACTTTATAAGTCCTGTGCACAATGTAGTGTGCCATTATAAACTAAAGAACTAGGAATGTGTACAAATGTAAGTTTTTTATTTCCTCAATTACACTCTCAAACTGACAATCTGGTCACAGTAATACTCAAATAAACCAGTGCTGCTAAATGTGGTCTGGGTATCAAAGATTCAGAGATAGCTGATCACAAAAGGTTTAACTTATATCATTTGTTTTATAGGACACGTACCTCAGGTTATTACCCATGAAAGATTTCTCACACACAGTATCCTGGGATGTCTCCCCACAGCAAGAATAGGAGCCATCTGTGTAAATCCCATCATGCTTCATGGAAACTAAAAATGCCATTTCAATATTCCAGACTGAAACAGGGCACACCTTATATTGTTGAGATGTTTTCACTTTTTCATCATTCTCCTCAATGGTATGTCCATAGCCCAGAAGGTGTGAGACTTCATGTATAAGGGTCATCGGCTGCAACCTGGTCTCTAGCTCCTTCCAAAATTGTGGACACAGATATATGACTCCTGTCTCTGTCGTTGGATAAACATAAGCAACTGTGTCTCCTAGTACTTTTCCTCTTTTAAACGTCACTTTTTGCAGTTGACTGATCAGTTCCTTCACCAGATCTGAGCTGATTAAAACAGAGGATTTGAACTTCTTCTGGTCACCAAACTCTTCAGGATCATCTACCAGCAGGTGGTCCTTCTTCTTCAGAGCGTCATTGAGGATATTCAGGGCTCGTTGTTTAGCTTCATTGGCCTGTTTATTCTCTTCAGTAAGTGAAGCAAAATTAAAGATCGTAAGGAACCACTCCAGCATTGTTCTTGGTTGTCCTTTCCTGCTCATACTACAGTACTTTCAATTTCAGCTTTATTATTTGAAACATTATACAACTACCTTTCATTTTCACATTGCTTTCTGAGAAAGGCAGACTGCAACTTTTACTGACTCAATAAAGATTACCTTAAGACACAGGAACATATTTACAGTCTTAAAGACCTCGCCCTAACAACCTCCATTTTATTATTATTATTATTATTATTATTATTGATTTATATCGCACCAACAGTTTGTGCAGCGCTTTATAACATAAGGGCAGAGAGTACAGTTACAATACAATTCAATACAGGAGCCATCAGAGGGCCCTGCTCATTAGAGCTCACAATCTAAGAGGGAGGGTCAAGAGATACAAAAGGTAATAGCTGTGGGGGATGAGCTGATGGTGGAAACAAAACTCCAGTTGTTAGTTGGGAGCAGAATAGGCTTCTCTGAAGAGGAAGATTTTCATGGATCGTCTAAAAGCAAACAGAGTAGGAGATAGTCGGACAGATTGGGGTAGAGAGTTCCATAGGATAGAAGAGGCACGGGAAGTCCTGGAGGAAGTCCTGGAGGTGATGAGAGAGCTAGAGAGCAGGAGGTCTTGGGAGGAACGAAGAGAGCAATTAGGTTGGTATTTAGAGAATAGGTTAGTGATGTAGCTGCGGGCTGTTGTGGATGGCTTTGTAAATAGTTGTTAGTATTTTGAATTTAATTCATTGGGTGAGCAGAAGCCAGTGGAGGGATTAGCAAAAAGGAGTAGCAGACACTGAGCGGTTAAAGGGGCGTAGATAAGGGGGGGTCTGACCCCCCCAAAAGGAGCGTTGACAACCATTCCTGCAGGCTGCAGCCCTCGAAATTTCCACTCGCCCGCAAGTGGGAAGAAGGTGGGGCCGGCGAGTAGTGCCAGGACTAGGGCTGTGTCGGAGGGGTGGTGGTAACAAGCAGCGATCTCCTGTATGGCTTTCAATAAAGCAGCTGGAAACTGTGGGAGGGAGAGAAGGAGAACCGGCTTCCAGCTGCTTTATTGAAAGCCATACAGGAGATCGCTGCTTGTCACCACCACCACTGCTGCACCAAATGGTTCAGTTTTCTTTCTGGCCCCCTCTCCCTCCCACCGCCACCGTGTCCCCCGCCGCTGTGTTCTTCTCACTGCCCAGCCCCTCTATCCTCTGCACCAATAGGAGAAGAGGGGAGAGAGGCTGGATCTGCTCTGCCTCCCCAAGTGCCCGCCCACACTCCAGTCTGTACAGCTTCAGAGGAGTTGTGGGCGGGAAACTGAACACAGAGCAGCCAACAACTCTGATACATCTGAATGAGGCATGTTGAGTCTGATCTAACGTTCCTTCCTTCCACCCACCCCTCCCATCTCCCTTCCTTCCGTCCACCTACCCCTCCCATCCTCCCTCCCTTCCTTCCTCCCACCCCTCCCTTCCTTCCTCTCACCCCTCCCTTCCTGTCACTCCTCCCTTCCTTCCACCCACCCCTCCCTCCCTTTCTTCCACCCACCCTTACTTCCTTCCACTCCTCCTTCCCTTCCTTCCACCCACCCCTTCCTTCCACCCACCCGCCCCTCCCTTCCTTCCACTTACCCCTCCCTTCTTTCCACCCACCCTTCCCTTCCTTCCACAACCCCTCCCTCCCTTCCTTCCTTCCTTCCACCCACCCCTCCCTTCCATCCACCCTTTCTTCCACCCACCCTTCCGTCCACCCACCCCTTCCTTCCACCCACCCTTCCCTTCCATCCACCCTTTATTCCACCCACCCTTCCTTCCACCCACCTCTTCCTTCCACCCACCTCTTCCTTCCATCCACCCCTCCCTTCCTTCCACCCACCCACCCTTCCTTCCTTCCACCCACCCCTCCCTTCCATCCACCCTTTCTTCCACTCACCCTTCCTTCCACCCACCCCTTCCTTCCACCCACCCCTTCCTTCCATCCACCCCTCCCTTCCTTCCACCCACCCCTTCCTTCCATCCACCCCTCCCTTCCTTCCACCCACCCACCCACCCCTTCCTTCCACCCACCCCTTCCTTCCATCCACCCTTTCTTCCACCCACCCTTCCTTCCTTCCACCCACCCCTTCCTTCCATCCACCCCTCCATTCCTCCCTCCCTTCCACCCACCCCTCCCTCCCTTCCTTCCTTCCACCCACCCCTCCCTTCCATCCACCCTTTCTTCCACCCACCCTTCCGTCCACCCACCCCTTCCTTCCACCCACCCTTCCCTTCCATCCACCCTTTATTCCACCCACCCTTCCTTCCACCCACCTCTTCCTTCCACCCACCTCTTCCTTCCATCCACCCCTCCCTTCCTTCCACCCACCCACCCTTCCTTCCTTCCACCCACCCCTCCCTTCCATCCACCCTTTCTTCCACTCGCCCTTCCTTCCACCCACCCCTTCCTTCCATCCACCCCTCCCTTCCTTCCACCCACCCCTTCCTTCCACCCACCCCTTCCTTCCATCCACCCCTCCCTTCCTTCCACCCACCCCTTCCTTCCACCCACCCCTCCCTTCCATCCACCCTTTCTTCCACCCACCCTTCCTTCCTTCCACCCACCCCTTCCTTCCATCCACCCCTCCATTCCTCCCTCCCTTCCTTCCTCCCTTCCACCCACCCTTCCTTTCTTCCTTCCACCCAGCCACCCTTCCTTCCTTCCTTCCACCCACCCCTCCCTTCCTTCCCTCCTTCCTTCTACCTACCCCTCTCTTCCTTCTACCCACCCCTTCCTCCCTTCCTTGCCCGCCGCACTATCACAGTCCATTATAAGTTGCTGATCACCGCCATTTGTAGGATAAAAAAATAAATAATCCAATCTATATACCTTAGTTTGTAGATGCTATACCTTTCAAGCAAACCAATTAATATACACTTATTGGAATTTTGTTTTTTTACCAAAGGCATGTAACAGATAACATTTTGGCCAAAATTTCTGAAGAAATTTGTTTTTTTTTATTGGATATGTTTTTTAGCAGAAAGTAAAAAATATTGTTACTGTAGTTCATCAGATGGAATTTAGGATGGGCTAATGTCCAGGAAGCATACCACCTTTGAAGCCAGTTACTCCCTAGGAGGTGTTGTAAATGATGGCTCCAGGGCCTCTACAGGAAACCTAAGGGGGGTGTTGAGGTGATGCAACAGATGGTAAATAAGGTACAGGAATTGAGACCCCTATCAGAATAATATTAAAAATTAATGTAGGCCCAAAATATCTATCACACCTTGACGTCATGACGCTGGCTCTGCCAAGTGAGGTTGGACCTTGAAAAATGCAGGTACCATCGGAAGGGATGTCAATTAGCCATAGCACCTGAGAATTTCTGTCTTAGATAAATACAAATGTAGAGTAGACATTATAAATGCTTGCAAATGTAATAATTGCCATATAATGAAGTATTCAAATAAAATAAAATAATAAAAAAAATAAAGCAGTTGTTAATCTATTAATAATAATAATCATGGTCACCATATTCAGAAAAATCAAAAGCTATAAAAATATAAATTACTTTGATGGTTTCACAGAACCATCAGACTACAATGTGCTAATATCCGTATTCTAGATTGAAACAGTGTAGCAACTGATCTCCAGGTTAAATGAAAAGAAAGTGATTACCTTAAGATGCTACAAAACAGCATTAAATTTGGATTTATTTGCATTAATTGGATATCTTTAAGAAAAATGTAGAATTGTGAGAAATGAAAACAGATCATAATACCACCGTAGAGTAATATGGTTTTGTACAGCATGAGATTGCAGCTGGTTCTAGTAGCAAGCAGTTGTGCTGATGAGCTGAGAATTTATAGTAAAAAAAGGCTCCAGTACCCTGGGGCGGACTGACCATTTGGAAACTCAGGCACTGCCCGAGGGCCCAGGGTCAGTAGGGGGCCCCATGAGATGCCCCTGGTACCTTTTTCATAGGCTTTTTTGAGTTTGGGCAAGGACACAGGGGCCCCATGATCCTTTATTGCCCGGGGGCCCCATGAGTTGTCAGTCCGCCCCTGCCAGTACCCAACTTTGCCCCATGGTACTGATAACATATAGGTTGCTCTCCTAACGGATCCATATGTTGTGTCGGTGATCCTCCTTAGTCTCATGATTACTATTATTATTATTACATCGAGTTTATATAGCGCCAAAGGGTTTGCTCAGCACTGTACAATAGAGGGGGGGGACAATACATGAAACAGTACAGCAACATCAAACAGCACACGAGGGGTTAGAGGTCCCGACTCTTTCGAGCTTACAATCTAGGAGGGAGGGGGTAGTGGTACAGGAGGAAGTGGCTGTGGGGGATGGAGTGGTAGGAGGAATGAAGGAGAACGGCTGTTAGGTGAGGGTGGGGTAGGCTTCCCTGAAGAGGTGGGTTTTCAGGGAGCGCCTGAAGGTGAGGAGGGAAGGTGACAGTCTGATGGATTGGGGTAGTGAGTTCCAGAGGATGGGGGAGGACCTGGAGAAGTCTTACAGTCGTGCGTGGGAGGAGGAGACCAGGGAGCAAGGTAGAAGGAGGTCCTGTGAGGAGCGAAGGGTACGGGTAGGGTGGTACCTGGGAATAAGGTTTGTGAGGTAGTTAGGGGCAGTGTTGTGAATGGCTTTGTAGGTCAGAGTGAGCAGTTTGAATTTGATGCGTTGGGCAATCGGGAGCCAGTGGAGGGATAGGCAGAGAGGGGTGGCAAAGGTGGAGCGGTTGGTGAGGTGGATGAGTCTAGCCATGATGTAGTCTTGTGGATGGGTTTGCATGGTAGGGGTTGGAGTCCCTTCACCAGTATCCTTCCATGAGCTACTATAACTGAATCTGTTATATGCTGTATGGCTGCCCTTTATTCAGTGACAATATTCAGCTTCTTTCCTATCCATTGTTCCTTGGACGTGGCCTGGTATTGTGTTCCCTCCTACCAGTGAATTCCCAAAGACCTGCATTAACCACCAAGCTTTTTCAAGGAGAACCATGGAGAACCAATCAGAACAAAAAACTGTTGTTGAATTATATCTTTGTTGTTTCCATTAGGACTGGGGTATGGGAAAGTAGGTGGGAGGTTAAAATGAAAGAGGAAAGTTTGTGATCTGATACAAAAAAAAAGCACCAGTGCATAATAGACAGGATGAAGGAAGGGGATTTTGTAGCACGGAAGTGTTGAAGGGAGGGGTCTTATCAGCTTAGGATGAATGGTGTGTCTGCAAACGGAATGGTGATGGGTCATGGCGGGAAGTGGGTAAAGATTGAAATAAGAGACAAATGTGTCTGGTATTTGGTTTAAGATAGCCTCTCTAAAGGAGATGAGATAAAACACATAAATAGAACAGTCAATACCATACTCCATATTGACCTAGAGATCCAAAACATATGTGAGGTACTTACAACTACAAATGTATAGTATCAAATGAAAAACCGCCATTGTTCTGCTACATGTGCTACCAAAAATGGAAGGAAAAGTGTTTTCTCTCTGTCAGGAATGGACTTGCCAATAATGGTGGGACTCACCTGCCTTGTGGGCTGCAGTACCAGGGCTGGCCAGCGGGTGCTCTCAGCAATCAGAGACTCACCCCTGCAATCAGCCAAACACCTGAAGCTGATTGCAGGGGTTGTATTTAAGGAATGGCCAGACTCACAGTCAAGGCTTTGGTGTCTGTTTTCCATGGGCCCCTGTATCTTGTATCCTGTATTCCTGTTCCTGTTTCTGTCTGACTTGTTGCCGACCCTGCCTGATCCTGACCTCTGCTGACTCTCCTGTTTGATCCCTGGCTTGTGACCCTGACCATTCTCTGCCTGACCCTCTGCACCGCGCTGCCCGTGAGTTACTGAACCCAGCTTGTGACCCCGACCACTCTCCCACCTGTTCCTGGTACTCCGTTTGCCCGTTTGCTACTGACCCGGCCTGCCTGACGACTCTTGCATTGTATGTATTGTTATCTGTGGGTGGTTTGGTTTGGTTTGTTTGCACTGTGTTTAGGTTTAGATTTGCACTGCGTTTTGTATTGTTAGTCTTAATAAATTATATTGTTTATACCATATCTGAAGCCTGCGTTTCCCTGTGTCAGTCCACACACCTCTGGTCATACCTGGAGCCCTGACACTCTCCCTCCCCTTTTCTCTTGGTGCTGTGTGTTCATTCTGCTCGTTCTATAGGCCAGCTGAGAATTTGATTATTCATGTTATGTGCCTATGCATGTAAGTGGATCTCATATATATTTTTTCTACCTATAGAGATGTTATGAATATTTGACACACTTGAGCGTAAAAGTCTGAAAAAGCGGTTGCAACCACGAATCGCGTAATTTTTCACCAACAAGTGTAACTTGTATAATATGATCTTTTTACTATAATTTGTTTTTATTTTCTGTTTGAATAAAAACTGTAATGCAATTTTATACATTTAAATCTGTATTATTGTCTTTATCTATCTATACATATACCGATGGGTCATCCTAGATTTCCCTGTTTTTCTCCCTCTCTCTTATATTCTCACTCAGGGTGGTGACCTCCCGGTATACGTATATTTCTTTCACCTCACCTCACTGCTGTATATGCAACCTCACCATATATACAGTGGCTTGAAAAAGTATTCTTGCCCCTTGAAATTTTCCACATGTTGTCATGTTACAACCAAAAATTTAAATTTATTTTATTGGGATTTTATGTGATAGAGCAACACAAAGTGGCACATAATTGTGAAGTGGAAGGAAAATGATAAATGGTTTTCAACATTTCTTACAAATAAATCTGTGAAAAGTGTAGCATACATTTGTATTCAGCCCCTTTACTCTGATAGCCCTAACTAAAATCTAGTGGAACCAATTGCTTTCAGATTCACATAATTAGAGTCCACTTGTGTGTACTTTTATCTCGGTATAAATAGAGCTGTTCTGTGAAGCCCTCAGAGGTTTGTTAGAGAACATTAGTGAACAAACAGCATCATGAAGGCCAAGAAACACACCAGACAGGTCACGGATAAAGTGGTGGAGAAGTTTAAAGCAGGTTTAGGTTATAAAAAAATATCCCAAGCTTTGAACCCTCACAGAGCACTGTTCAATCCATCATCCAAAAATGGAAAGAGTATGGCACAACTGCAAACCTACCAAGACATCGCCGTCCATCTAAACTGACAGGCCGGGCATGGAGAGCATTAATCATGGAAGCAGCCAAGAGGCCCATGGGAACTCTGGAGGAGCTGCAGAGATCCACAGCTCAGGTGGGAGAATCTGTCCACAGGACAACTATTAGTCGTGCACTCCACAAATCTGGCCTTTGTTGAAAGAAAGCCATAAGAAGTCCCGTTTGCAGTTTGCCAGACACATGAGCGGGACACAGCAAATGTGGAAGAAGGTGCTCTGGTCAGAGTTGATGGGAAGATGGATGGGGCCAAATACAGGGCAATCTTAGAAGAAACCCTGTTAGAGTCTGAAAAAGACTTGAGACCGGGGCGGAGGTTCACCTTCCAGCAGGACAATGACCCGAAACATCCAGCCAGAGCTACAATGGAATGGTTTAGATCAAAGCATATTTATGTGTTAGAATGGCCCAGTCACAGTCCAGACCTAAATCCAATAGAGAATCTGTGACAAGACTTGAAAATTGCTGTTCCCAGACGCTCTCCATCCAATGTGACAGAGCTTGAGCTACTTTGCAAAGAAAAATGGGCAAGAATTGCACTCTCTAGATGTGCAAAACTGGTAGAGACGTCCCCAAAAAGACTTGCAGCTGAAATTGCAGCGAAAGGGGGTCCTACAAAGTATTTACTCCGGGGGGCTGAATACAAATGCTGCCACACTTTTCACAGATTTATTTGTAAAAAAATGTTGAGAACCATTTATCATTTTCCTTCCACTTCACAATGATGTGCCACTTGTGTTGGTCTATCACATCAAATCCCAATAAAATACATTTACATTTTTGATTGTAACATGACAGCATGTGGAACATTTCAAGGGGTATGAATACTTTTTCAAGTAACTGTATATCAACTCCAACCTTACATTTTGATTTGTCTTAGAGTCATGTCAGACAAGCCGCTTCTCACCATTTATCTTTTTCAGATGGAGTTTCTATTTTGCTGGTGGGGCTACAGAGATGTTTCTCATTTGCAAGCAAGCGTGATTATGCAATGTTCGGGGCCACCAAGGGAGTGATTCTATTTGGTAGGCAGTTCCTTCACTGGTATAACATAGGACAGGACATCTGGATGTCCTCTTTGCCAGCCCATGTCCTCTGCCCATTGGATCAATTTCAGTCCCATTGTATTATGATTGGGGACTAAGTTTTTGTGGTTGGCGTGTGCAACCACGTGTTTTCAACCATTGGGTCTGGTTTATTGTTTTATGTGGGGTGCAGGGTCGTAGATCCTGGTTCGTGGCTGATGTGTTGTACTTCCTATTTGTGCTCCAGTGATTAATTCTGTTGCTTGACCCAGATATGATGTCATTCTGAAGCCGTGTCACTTCTGGTCAACTGTATGCAGTCCACAGTGCTTTCCGGAAGTGTGCGGCTGTGTGGATGGCATAGGGAGCAGCCAATTCACTCTACTGAGCAGGTGCCTTCCCACACCACCCTGCTTTTGGAATCCTCTTCTTGATTCCCACCCGGATGGCGTGGGCAGCCACCAGTTAGTACCACCTACCGAGGGAGGGAAATATAAGGGGTAGCTCCTGAATGGGTTTCCTGCCCGTTTGCTTGTTGAGGCCATGCGGCACGTGCACTCTGTCCTCAGGTTTATATGGTGAGTCTACCTTAATGGAGTTCTGGGTTGCTTTATTGCATTGTGTTGGTGTTGGAAGCATTGTTTGGTGCACATGGTTCTTTTTATTGCATGGCATTTGCTTTCAGGGATTGATGTCCTGCTTTCCCTGATTCCTCTTGTTAGTGCGGACATATAGACATACATCTGGCCCATACATTCAACAATTCACTACTGTTTAAGGCAGTGTTTCTCAACTCCAGTCCTCATGGACCTCCAACAGGTCATGTTTTCAGGATTTCCCTCAGATGAAACAGCTGTGGTAATTACTAAGGCAGTGAAACTGATCAAATCACCTGTGCAAAATAATGGAAATCCTGAAAACATGACCTGTTGGGGGTCCATGAGGACTGGAGTTGAGAAACACTGGTTTAAGGTAAGCCTTGTATGATATTTTCTCTCACTAGGGGCTTTTGCTGTCACTTTATACTCCTGATATTTACTTGAATATACCTAATCCACTGCCTTTATGTGGGGTGATGTTGAGTAACCGGTATGATCTTGTTGGTAGTTACATATGTGGATTTGTTTTGTCATTATATTTTATATATGATTTTTCCTTTTTTCCTCCTTTTTAGCCCACTATTCCTTCCCAGTAATGGTCTACCCATGGGCCTGTAGGACATACCAGTCTAGGGTTCTCCATCAATCTTTGAACATACCATTTGTTTTCTAGTGCCTTTTCATTTTGTGGCACCTTGGACCGCAAAAGGTACACACAGATACATATATGTAATTCAATATTTATGTATATATATTTTCCTATTGTGTGTGTATATATATATGTTGTGTTGTAAAATATTTTTAATAAGCTTGCTATGCGCATATTTAACCCTTGGATGTAAAAGCAATCAGTGTAAAAAAAAAAAAAATCTTCATCACCCCCCACAAGTAGTACAGTGTCACCATGGTGACACTGTACTGCTAGGGTGACAGTATGTAAAAAAAAAAAAACATAAATAATAATATAAAAAAGTAAAAAAAAGTTTAAAAATTATAATTTTTGGTTATAAACTAATTTGGGTTTTTTTTTTACTAAAAAGATAACTGAATACATTTTGGTCATGATTTATGAAGAAAGTTTATTTATCTGCAAAAGTTTATAAGAAAAACACTTTTTTTTCAAAATGTTTGGACTTTTTCCTTTATATAGCAAGAAAATAACAATCCCAGTGGTGAATAAATACCACCAAAATAAAGTTTTATCTATCTCAAAAAAATGCAAAAAAATTCATATGGGTACAGTGTTGCATGACCGCGCAATTGTCATTCATAGTGTGATAGCGCTGAAAGCTGAAAATTGGCCTGGACAGGAAGGGGGTGAAAGTGTCCGGACTGGAAGTGGTTAAACAATGAAGCTCCTCTCCATCAAGACAGGGGCGGACTGACAACTCATGGGGCCCCGGGGCAATAGGGGTTCATGGGGCCCCTGTGTCATCACCCACACTCAAAACCACACCCAAAAAAGCATGTGAAAGGTACCAGGGGCATCTCATGGGGCCCCCTACTGACCCAGGGCCCTCGGGCAGTGCCCCAATGGTCAGTCCACCCCTGCTCCAAGAAAAAATGCTCCAAACAAGTCAATATCTCTCCACCACTCTTAGCAAGTTGAGACCACAGAAGACCATCAACAATAAAAAAAGATCTTATAGTGTAGTCATTTTATTAAAAACGGATATCCACAACCAATAACATGATGGACATATTTTAAAACATCCGACCAAAAGGAATTCACTTACATGTTTAGCCGCCAAACTCACATGAGAGTGGTGGCGGGACCTCTGGCGTATCAAAATACAATCTCTCTCTACAGCTGTTTTGCACAAATGCACATCATCAGGAGGTAATCTTTGTATTGGATTTTGTACAATTGGATTTTGATACACCAGAGGTCCCACCTGGTTAAAGCTTGTAGGAGGAGATTTCTTTCTGCTTGTGGAGGATGCAGAACCCCTGACCTCTGTCTGGACAGTGCTGATTGTCCCTGTGCTGATCACATGCGCCCTCCCAAGAAAAAAAAATGCCTCTCTAGCAACACACACCAAACTGAGCATGTGCATGTGACTACGAATTCAGTCTGTATCAGGTGGACATTTGAACAAGAGGAGGGGCAGAGAAGACAGGATCTAACATCCTTTTTACACAATGCGGAGGATTAACCCCTTAGGTTCCACAGTGAGTATAACAAGCATGCTGTACTGCATATACAGACTGATTGTACTGTTGTGGGTTTGGTAACACTTTAAGGTGGAGGTCAAGCACTATTCAAGTCACTATATGAAGAAAAGTTACAGAGGAGAAGACTGTCATTAAATATTTTGATATTGCTGGACTGTTCATTCCTTTTTTGATTAACACACTTGTCACGGGTGTTATTGTTTTATTTATTTTTTATTATCGCTGCAAACAATTGTATTTATGTATTATTTTGGTGTATGAACACTTTTTGCTATCAGCTTTTCTTTTTTACTGAGTGCTGACACTTTTTTATAGTTTTATAAATATTTATTTCAGGTACTTATATAGCGCCGTCCATTTACACAGCGCTTTACATATATATTGTACATTCACATCAGTCCCTAACCCTCAAGGGGCGTACAATCTAAGGTCCCTAACTTACATTCATACATACACATACTAGGGCCAATTTAGACAGGAGCCAACTAACCTACCAGTATGTCTTTGGAATGTGGGAGGAAACCGGAGTACCTGGAGGAAACCCACGCAGGCACAGGGAGAACATGCAAACTCCAGGCAGGTAGTGCCGTGGTTGGAATTTGAACCAATGACCCGAGTACTGCCAGGTGGAAGTGCTAACCATTTAGCCAATGTGCTTACCTTGTATGTACTGGAATTATCTCCTAGACGTGCACCGTTCAGATGTTTACCTGTAAGACACCAGCACCTTTGAAGGAGTAGTATGCCCGTGCCGTTCCTTAAGAGCTGTGTGCCATAAAAAGTGACTCCCATGCACATGCCCGGGAGTGACGTCATTATGGCCCGGCCATTCAAGCTGCCGGAGCCACAAACCCAGAAGAAGGACCAGGTGAAGATGGAAGTCCTCTCAGCGGTGACAGCGTACCCCTGGAGGGCTTCGTTTTAAGGTAAGCTTCACATAATGTGCAGGTATGTGATCCATACTAATACATTATGCCATGGTCTTGCAGGGTTTTTTTTTTTAATTAAACAACCACTTTAAAGTATATGTGAACCCTCGCCTTGAAACAGCAGCATACAGGTCCTCCCATTGAATGGTTGTGCAGGCTGAGTTCTGAAATCTGACCATGCTGTGCTGTCTTGCCAGTTCTTAATCGAAAAGCAGAGGGACCGGCAGGAACAGCAGGGATTTCACACAAAGAAAGCAACACAAAAGAAAACAGGAAACTTTTTTATACATGTACATGGTACAGCAGACACATATCATGAACAGGAAATGTGTTTTCCAAAAATCTCCATGTGTCACTACTATCCAACACATCTAGGTGCTAGATAATGTAATCAGTAGTTGCAGTTGTCACTGCTGCCCACAATGTCAATGCTGTGTCCTATAGGGCTGCGAGGAGTCAGCAGGAAGAACCACAAGGACACACCCAGACCCCAAAATTGGCGACCAAATTTCAAAAAGTGTGTGGCCAGCTTATATTACTTATATTACATAGTTAGTCTGGTTCAACAACTAAAAAGAAAAAAAAGAAGTATACAATCCTGTACCCACAGTTGATCCAGTACTTGTAATCTGTATCTGCCACCCCTCTCTGCCAATCCCTCCACTGGCCTCCACTCAGTGTCCTTCACCCCTCTCTGCCAATCCCTCCACTGGCCTCCACTCAGTGTCCTCCACCCCTCTCTGCCAATCCCCCCCTGGCCTCCACTCACTGTCCTCCACCCCTCTCTGCCAATCCCTCCACTGGCCTCCACTCAGTGTCCTCCACCCCACTCTGCCAATCCCTCCACTGGCCTCCACTCAGTGTCCGCCACCCCTCTCTGCCAATCCCTCCACTGGCCTCCACTCAGTGTCCTCCACCCCTCTCTGCCAATCCCCCCCTGGCCTCCACTCACTGTCCTCCACCCCTCTCTGCCAATCCCTCCACTGGCCTCCACTCAGTGTCCTCCACCCCTCTCTGCCAATCCCTCCACTCTGCCAATCCCTCCACTGGCCTCCACTCAGTGTCCGCCACCCCTCTCTGCCAATCCCTCCACTGGCCTCCACTCAGTGTCCGCCACCCCTCTCTGCCAATCCCTCCACTGGCCTCCACTCAGTGTCCTCCACCCCTCTCTGCCAATCCCTCCACTGGCCTCCACTCAGTGTCCTCCACCCCTCTCTGCCAATCCCTCCACTGGCTTCCCATTGCCCAACGGATAAAATTCAAAACATTAACAATAACATATAAAGCCATTTATATCTCCGCCCCAAATTACATCACCGATCTTGTCTCCAAATATCACCCAAACCGTACTCTCCGTTCCTCGCACGACCTCCTGCTCTCTAGCTCCCTTGTCTCCTCCTCCCATGCTCGTCTCCAGCACTTCTCCAGAGCTTCCCCCATCCTCTGGAACTCTCTACCCCAATTTATCAGACTATCACCTACTCTGCTCATTTTTAGGCTATCTCTGAAAACCTATCTCTTCAAGGAAGCCCATCCTGCCCTCAGCTAATACTGGAATCTTCTACTCTTCCTACCAGTCCATCCCCCACAATTACTAACTTTTGTACCACTAGCCCCTCCCTATTAGATTGTAAGCTCCCAGGATCAGGTCCCTCCTATCCCTCTTGTATTGAACTGTATTGTTGCTGTATTGTCTCCCGTTATATTGTAAAGCGCTGAGCAAACTGTTGGCGCTATATAAATCCTGTATAATAATAACAATAATTATCTATGTAATTGTGATCTCTGAACATAGGTCACTGCAATCCTACATATAACACATATGTATAAGGGCTCTTTCACATGAAAGTTCAGATCGGGTCTACCTGCCCGTTTTTCAGGCAGACCCAATCGGAGCCTCCATTCTCCTCTATGGAGCCGCGGGTATAAACGGACATGTGTCCGTTTACACCCGCTGACATCCGACCCGCCAAAAAGGGACAGACAGGGATCCAATTCCCCTTCCGTCCGTCAGATCGGATGAAAACGGACAGGCGGTCCATTTTCAATCCAACCATTGAGGAGAGTGAGCAGCTCTGTGTCTGCTCTGCAGCAGCGGAGCGGACACAAAGCTGTCATCTGCTTGCTCAGCGGGGATTGGTGGAGAGATCCCCCACTGAGCAAGAGGATCCGCTAACAGGGTCCGCCCCGTGTGAAAGAGCCCTGAATTGTATGGTTTTCAGGAATACAATACAAGTTACATAATTTCATCCAATATTAAAAAGGGGAACTTTTGTGCACTTTAGTTGAGCAGTTGGAGCAGCAGAGTTTCGCAGGCAGAACTTTTCTTTCTTGTGGGTGTTTATGGGTTTCAGGCGTCCATTAGCTATTTTGTCCAATCTCTGATATGTTCAGTGTCCACCTGGAAGTGCGAGCATTGAAGAGTCCAGATCAGTGCCCGCCTTTGATGTGATGCTGTTGAGTTTAACCAAGAAATCTTCCATAATGAATAACAGGCTGTAAAAAGTCATTGGTGTAGGAAGACAAAGTTAAAATATGAGATTCAGAGCATACTTTTACTGAATGTGGTGAGAAACATTGAAAATGTGGTGAGAAATATTTACTCGTTTGGAGAGAGCCGAACGTCAGGCAGGTGCAGGGGGTGCGCTCCGCACCAGGTGACACCTACCACACGGGGTGACACTGGACCTGCTCCACGAAAAGGTAAGGTGTAAAGAAAGCCAATGATCCCTGCAGGATGGATCGGATCTGCAAATTGAGCATAATGGATCGGAGTCCAATCCATTATGCTCCCCAATCCGCAGTCCCAATCCATCCTACGGGGATCATCGGCTTGCTTTACAACTTACCTTTTCGTGGAGTGGGTCCGGTGTCACCCCATATAGGTTGCATGCCGACGATCCCCGCAGGATGGATCGGATCTGCAGATTGGGGAGCATAATGGATCGGAGTCCCATCCATTATGCTCAATCCGCACATCCGATCCATCCTGCGGGGATCGTGGGAGGGGGTGACACCAAGTGTTATCGCACCGGGTGACACCAACCCCAGGGACGCCCCTGCCGAACGTCACATATAATAGTGGTATTACATGACAGCTCAATGCTTGTTAGCAACCAATGATGTCACCAGCCTATTCCACTTACACGACCAGGACCCCCCCACCACCACCATGTTGAGCACATGTGGCCTGCTGGGCTGTGTGCTCAGACTAAGCCAGGTTCACATATATGCGATGTGGTATATCGCATGGATTCACATAGGAACCGTACCGCTTTCCTGTGCAAATCACATGCG
This sequence comes from Staurois parvus, assembly GCF_062004578.1. Classification (NCBI taxonomy): domain Eukaryota; kingdom Metazoa; phylum Chordata; class Amphibia; order Anura; family Ranidae; genus Staurois; species Staurois parvus. The sequence goes on along the minus strand of NW_028318818.1, from coordinate 463,739 downwards.
ATTTGTGTGCGGTGCGATCAGAGCCATACATTATGTATGGCTCTAATCACACCTCACCCGCACCAAAAACATGCAGGACCCTTTTTTAGGTCCGCACTAGAATCGGATCGCATGGGTATTCACACCTATGCGATCCAATTCTTCAGATCGCATCACGTTTTGCAGACCGGTTTCGGGGTGTTGTTAACATACACACCCGCAGTGGTTCCCATGAATGGGGTGCGATTCTGATGCAGTGCGGAATTCGCACTGAAAACACTGAAAATTCCACACCGCATCAGTGTAAACCAGGGCTTAGGGTCTGAGGGGGACCCCCTTAAAATCTGTACCAGATCTGATGGGTCTGGTAATATTAGGGGGACCTCTTGGGGGAAACAATGTCATTTTTTGTTTTACTTGTATAGAAAAAGTGACATATAGAGAAATGTTGTTAATGTGGTTGTAAACGTCAGACATGAACTATGAACCAAGTACAGTTGCAAGAAAAAGTATGTGAACCCCTTGGGATTACGTGGAGTTTTGCATGAATTGGGCATAAAATGTGCTCTGAACGTCATCTAAGTCACAACAATAGAAGAACACAGTCTGCTGAACATAATACTACACAAACATTAGATGTTGCCATGGTTTAATTGCACATAACATGTAAACATTCACAGTGCAGGGAGGAAAAAGTATGTGAACCTTTGGACTTAATAACTGGTTGACCCTCCTTTGGCAGCAATAACCTCAACCAAACATTTCCTGTAGTTGCAGATCAGACCTGCACAACGATCTGGAGTAATTTTGGACCACTCCTCTTTACAAAACTGTTTCAGTGTAGCAATATTCTTGGGATGTCTGGTGTGAATCGCTCTCTTAAGGTCATGCCACAGCATTTCAATCGGGTTGAGGTCAGGACTCTGACTGGGCCACTCCAGAAGGTGTATTCTGTGCTGTTGCAGCCATTGTTTTGTTGAATTACTTGTATGCTTTGGGTCATTGTCCTGTTGCATCACCCATCCTCTGCGGAGCTTCAGTTGGCGGACAGATGGTCGTACGTTTTGCTGCAAAATGTCTTGATAAACTCTGGAATTCATTTTCCCATCAATGACAACAATCCGTCCAGGCCCTGAGGCAGCAAAGCAGCCCCAAACCATGATGCTCCTTCCGCCATGTTTTACAGTGGGGATGAGGTTTTGATGTTGGTGTGCTGTGCCTTTTTTTCTCCACACATAGTGTTGTGTGTTCTTCCCAAACAACTCAATCTTGGTTTCATCTGTCTACAGTATATTTTGCCAGTAGTGCTGTGGAACATCCAGGTGCTCTTTTGCAAACTTCAAACGTGCTGCAATATTCTTTTTGGACAGCAATGGCTTCCTCCGTGGTGTCCTCCCCATGTACTCCATTCTTGTTTAATGTTTTCCTTATTGTAGATGTGTCAACAAAAATGTTAGCATGTGCCAGAGATTTCTGTAGGTCTTTAGCTGACACTCTGGGATTCTTCTTTACCTCATGCAGCATTCTGCGCTGTGCTCTTGCAGTCATTTTTACAGGACGACCACGCCCAGGGAGAGTAGCAACAGTGCTAAACTTTCTCCATTTGTAGACAGTCTGTCTTACCGTGGACACATGAACATCAAGGCTTTTGGAGATACTTTTGTAACCCTTTCCAGCTTCATGCAAGTCAACAATTCTTGATCGTAGGTCTTCTGAGAGCTCTTTTCTGCGAGGCATGGTTCACATCAGACAGTGCTTCTTGAAACCAGTAAACCCAAAACAGGTGTGTGTTTTTTAAGGGCAGGACAGCTGTCAGCAACACATCCAATATCATCACACTGATTGGAGTCAAGGTTGGCTCACTCCTGGCTCCAATTAGCTCTGGGAGAAGTCATTAAGCTAGGGCCTCACATACTTTTTCCTCCCTGCACTGTGAATGTTTACATGTTATGTGCAATTAAACCATGGCAACATCTAATGTTTGTGTAGTATTATGCTCAGCAGACTGTGTTCTTCTATTGTTGTGACTTAGATGACGTTCAGAGCACATTTTATGCCCACTTCATGCAAAACTCCACGTAATCCCAAGGGGTTCACATACTTTTTCTTGCAACTGTAGGTCCGGTTCACATATATGCGGCCATTTGGGCCGTGTTTTGCGCGGGCACAAGAGCCCATTCATTTGAATGGACTCCCGTGCCCCGTGACACTCAGGGAAGAAGTCCCTGCACTTCTTTTGAAAACGCAGCCCGCGCAGGAACCTCGATTCCCAGTAAGGTTGCGTTTTCCAGTGCTGGTCCGCATTCCTCTGTGTGGGTGGTGCGGATGCACAGATTTTTGTGCGGATCCACAGCGGCACCACCCACACAGATGTGAACCTAGTCTTAAAGGCCCATGCCATCAATAACGGATAAGCTCACTGCTGGTCTTCAAACCTAAATAACAAGGATTAAGTGTGAATGAAAGAGAAATCTCAGTTATAATTAGCAGTGTCCCCTTTAAGCGCTCCATAATATCTTCTGCGCGATTGTTGGGGCCCAATTGGTGTGAGGTTGCGTTAGGGGGTGGATGATAGTTCTTCAGGATAGTCACATCAAAGATAGTGAGGGAAAAGGAGAAGAGCTAACACTTCCCTGATTGATGGTAAAGAGTTAGTGCAAACTAGCAACAATTGGCATACATGTCTATGGAGATAACTTCTCCTGGATGTCAAAGGCAAAAGAATGAACAGTAGTAGGAATTATGCTCTATAGAAAGGGAGGGGGACTTATTGATTCTATTGGCACTGCTGTATCTTGGACTATAACTGTAAGCCCTGCAATCATTTTGGATGATAGCTGAACTGCATGTGAATTCCAACAATGGTATAACTAGGCCGAGACTGGGGTAACTGTATGAAATGTTCACAACTATCTGCAGGTAGATAACTGAAGTGATGAACTATCCATGTTCACTTTGTCAGTGAATGAATGGGTCTTTTTCACCCAATCAATGTGGTTTGGTGGATTGCCGCGATCCGTCTTTCCTGATGGACAGAAACAGCCCACGGCCCTTTGGTTCAGACTTGGTGTCCCGCTCTGTCTCCTGCTGTCTGGGTGGCCTTCTTGGCAGCATGGCAGCCCATGTGGTCAGTGGGTTCTTTCTGCTCCCTCTCTCCCTCCAATCCTGGCTCTGCAGCCTAGTTCAGAGCTTCAGCCGTCAGCACACTTCCTCCTTCTTCTGTTTCCCTCCGCACTCTCCTGGACAATCTCTCGGGCTTTGATATTTATATGCCCCCACCCACACGCTACCTCTCCTGGGAAATGTAGTCCCAGACATTCTGCTGATCAGCCAAGTCCTGCTGTTCAGAAATACAAGTTCCAGAGGGCTGTTCTATTAACCACTTAAGAGCCGTCCCACAGCAGATATACTGCTAAAGGGCGGCTCTGCTGCACAAAGTCACATAAATATATGAGATTTTGCATATCCGCATAGGGGATGTGCGAGCGCCATCCTACCCGCGCTACTATTGGCTGCTGGATATGTCAATCACCAGGTACTGGCTGGGACTCGGTGATTGTCAGCAGGGCCGAGAGGGGAGAGATCTGTGTGTAAACAACACAGATCTCTCTCCTGTCAGTATGGACATGCTGCTCTCTCTCCCTGCACAGCCATTTTGGCCTAATTTTATGAAGAAATTTTATTTTAAATTTTTTTTACTGGATATGTTTTATAGCAAAAAGTCAAAAATATTGGGTTTTTTCTAAATTGTTCGGTCTTTTTTTGTTTATAGCACAAAATAATAAAAAATGCCCAGGGGATCACATACCACTGAAAGAAAGCTTTATTTGTGGGGAAAAAAGGACACAAATTTCATTTGGGTGCAGCGCTGCATGACCGCGCAATTCACACGGCCGCAGCATTCATTCATGGACTTCCGCAAGTCCTGATGTGGAGCGCCATGGAAGTTCATTGAAGCTTCTTGTCAGTATATCTGCTTGCTCCTACACCCCGTACATCCAGTACATCCCATACATCCCGTACATCTCGTACACCCTGTACATCCCGTACATCCAGTACATCCCATACATCTCGTACATCCCGCACATCTTGTACATCCCGTACATTTTGTACATCCCGTACATCTTGTACATGCAGTACATCCCATACATCTCGTACATCTCGTACACCCCGTACATCCCGTACATCTTGTACATCCCGTAAATCCCGTACATCTCGTACACCCCGTACATCTTGTACATCCCGTAAATCCCGTACATCTCGTACACCCCGTACATCTTGTACATCCAGTACATCCCATACATCTCGTACACCTCGTACATCTTGTACACCCCGTACATCTCGTACATCCCGTACATCTCGTACATCCCGTACATCCCGTACATCTCGTACATCCAGTACATCCCATACATCCCATACGGCAAGCAGATATTCTGACAGGTCTGCAGGAGATCTGCATGGCACCACTGATCTACTGATCGCTGGTGCAATGCTTTCCAGGCTCCTGCAGACAAAAATAATAAACGCACATATTTTTACCTGTAAACAAATGTGCATTTATTATTTTTGTCCAGAAGGTGATGTCAGGAATGGACTGGCCAGCAATGGTGGGATTCACCTGCCTTATGGGCTGTAGTACCAGGGCTGGCCAGCGGGTGCTCCCAGCAATCAGAGACTCAACCTTGCAGCCAGCTAAACACCTGAAACTGCTTATACTGATGTATTTAAGGGATGGCCAGACCTGCAGACTCTGCCTTGGTGTGTGTTTCTCCTGGGCCCTGTATCCTGTTCCTGCTCCCTGTTCCTGTTCCTGTCTGATTCGTTGCTGACCCTGCTCTGATCCCTGGCTTTGTCTGACCATTCTCCTGCTCCTGATCCCTGGCTTTGTCTGACCATTCTCCTGCTCCTGATCCCTGGCTTTGTCTGACCATTCTCCTGCTCCTGATCCCTGGCTTTGTCTGACCATTCTCCTGCTCCTGATCCCTGGCTTTGTCTGACCATTCTCCTGCTCCTGATCCCTGGCTTTGTCTGACCATTCTCCTGCTCCTGATCCCTGGCTTTGTCTGACCATTCTCCTGCTTAACCCCATACGTTCTGACCTCCTGTTGATAATCCCGGCCTGCCTGACGACGCTTGCATTGTATGTACTGTTATCTGTGGGTGGTTTGGTTCGTTTGCACTGTGTATGTTTTAGTATTGCAATGCGTTTATGTTTTTGTTAGTGTTAATAAATTATATTTATAACATATCTGAAGCCTGCGTTTCCCTGCGTCAGTCACACACCTCTGGTCATACCCGGGAGCCCTGACATTACACCAAGGCCAATCCTGACCAGAAGTGGCTGCACAGGGAAGCCATCTTGGTTTGTTGATGGGAAGGATGGATCTTGATGAGGTTGTGTATTTATATCTGCTAGTGTTTGATGACAGGGAGTATGCTTATCAGACTCTGAAGGAGTATCCCAGGGATGAACTGCTAGAATGTATATGGCTCGCTCATGTTCTAGTAGATCAGGGCACAGAATTCTCTGAGGTGCAGCCATTGATTCAGGTTTGTGCGGAGTTGGTTTCATCTGGTACCCCCGAATGCAGGGATGAATTTTTGCCGCCATTTAGTGCCGACCAGGTAGAGTCCCTGGTATGGTTATTAGAGGATGATGTGGATTGCTTCTTGGAGCATTATGCTGCATGTTCACCACAGATACTAAGAGATTGTATAAACGCAGTGCAGTCATTGACCAGACAGGCTTTGTGTAAGCGGAGCTTTGTTCAACCCATACTGCAGACATGGACAGATTTGTTGCACCCAGCCTCAGTCAGCCTACAAAAACCCAGTCCAGCTTCTAATCTATTTCCTCAAAGCTCTATTCCTGCATTCCCAACAGCTCCTCCTGCCCTGCTATCTACCGCATGTCAGTACCCTGTTCCCACTCGCTGCACCTATCCTGCCTTTAACCCTGTAAAGAAGTCCTCTGTAGCAACTGCTCCCTCTCCTGTTCCATCCTCCAGCTCTTCTCTGTCTCCAGCTGCTCCATTCGTTTGCAGACCTGCGTTTACTTGCAGTGCTCCAGTAGTTAAAACCAGAAAAAAGCAAAAATTCTTTCCAACCAATACCATCCTGCCAGTATCCAAACCGGTGAGCCTGCCGTCTGAGAACCTGCCTTCCGTGGTTCAGCCTGGTGCCTCGGCACACGCACTTCAGCCTGATGCCTGTACCCAGCCTGATGCCTGTACCCAGCCTGATGCCTGTACCCAGCCTGATGCCTGTACCCAGCCTGATGCCTGTACCCAGCCTGATGCCTCCACTCAGCCTGATGCCTCCACCCAGCATGATGAACTGATCCAGCCTGATGATCCTATTAGGCCAGTTGACTCGATGCCCGCTGTCGAGCCAGACGATCCAATGCCTGGTGACCCGGTGCCCACTGCCTTGCCAGATGACGCGGTGCCCGCTGGCAAGCCAAATGACCTGATGCCTGGTGACCCAGTGCCCGCTGTCATACCTGGTGACCCGATGCCCGCTGTCGAGCCAGACAATCCGGTACCTGATGACCCGGTGCCCGCTGTCGTGCCTGGTGACTTGGTGCCCACTGCCTTGCCAGATGACGCAGTGCCCGCTGTCGAGCCAAATGACCTGATGCCTGGTGACCCGATGCCCGCTGTCCAGCCAGACGATCCAATGTCTGACCCAGTGCCCGCGGTCATGCCAGTTGACTCAGAGCCCACTGCCTTGCCAGATGACGCGGTGCCCGTTGTCGAGCCAAATGACCTGATGCCTGGTGACCCGATGCCCGCTGTCCAGCCAGACGATCCAATGTCTGACCCAGTGCCCGCGGTCATGCCAGTTGACTCGGAGCCCACTGCCTTGCCAGATGACGCGGTGCCCGCTGTCGGGCCAAATGACCTGATGCCTGGTGACCCGATGCCCGCTGTCCAGCCAGACGATCCAATGTCTGACCCAGTGCCCGCGGTCATGCCAGTTGACTCGGAGCCCACTGCCCACTGTTTTCCTGCGTCAGTCACATACCTCTGGTCACACCCTGGAGCCCTGACAGGTGAACTTCTCCTTTAAGTCTATCCACCTGTCAATCTAAGCACACGTCTAGACGAAGGCTGCACATATAGAAAAACATATACACAAATTTCCATCTACATTTGGACTCACCTTATCTCTTCAAGCAGCAACATCATCCCGAAGCAACTCCTGAAGTCACTCATTTCACTGAGGTGTCTGAAAGAGAATAGATCATAAATATAACACCATGAGGGCCATAAAAACGACCAACGTGGGAGCCTCCATTGTTGACTTTTGGACAGCCTCATCTGATTGGCAGGTTGCAGTGTAAGTGTCCCACATGGGTGTAGCAGCACAGCGTGTTAAATCTACCTACCAGCCATGGGGTTGATTTACTAAAGCTGGAGAGTGCAAAATCTGGTACAGCTCTGCATAGAAGCCAATCAGCTTCCAGGTTTTATTGTCAAAGCGTAAAGTGGTTCTAAATGTATTCTATGCATGAAGGTAAAAAACCTGTGTGCAGCGCTCCCCCCCCCCCCAATCCTTACCTGAGCCCCCTCCCATCTAGCAACATTCCCAACAGCCTCTGCTGTCCTTCCTCCGCTACTCTCCAGCTCAGGACTTGAAAATGGAGCCAAAAGCTCAGAGCTTATGCTTTGCTCCAGATTCTGCTTTGCACGCCATAGTGACAGGGAGACAGCATGGGCCCCCCTGGAGCATGAGCAGGGTCACAATTGTGACCCCTGATGCTATGCCCATGGCTCAAGAGCAGCAGTTGGGAGACCATAAAAAGGAGGCTCATCCACTCCCAACTGCAAGTGTAAATGAGCCCACAGTGTGTTTATGTCTCTCTGAACCCTGTGAGCAGCATATCCAAAGTGTTCCCCTGAGCCGGGCCGATTGGCCCAGTTTGGGACCAAATGTCAGAATAGGGCATGTTCCAGCTCAGATGACTTCCCTGCGCTCAGCAAAAACAGTGAAGCAAAGCCAGATCCAATGAACCAAAAACACAATGGGAGAGATTTACTAAAACTGGAGCACTCAGAATCTGGTGCAGCTCTGCATGGCAGCCAATCAGCTGCTAAGTTCAACTTTTTCAATTAAACTTTGACAATAATACCTGGAATCTGATTGGTTTCTTTGCAGAGATTTTGCATTCTCTGGTTTTATTAAATATTCCTAAGTGCATTGAAGCAGGTGAATGATAATGACTGCCAGGTAAGTAGCATTTTCAGAAGGAGAGGTCAGTACTGAAAGCCTCTATGGATCTTTCATTACAAGTCTGCTTCAAGCGGATACAAGTGACACAAAGTAACACATCGCAATACAATATGTTTTATTATACGATTTAATGGATTTTTTTGTTGGTAATTAACGATTTATTAAAAGATTTTCAAAAGATACGTGGGATACATAACTCTCAATAATGTTTCAAATTGTACTTATGCATTAACCAAAAGAAAAAGAAAAAGGAAAGAACATATGAAGATCGATAGACTTTATGTATTTTTAATGCAAACAGTTTAAAGACTAAATAGTTAGCACTTCCGACTGGCAGTATTGGGGTCGTCGGTTCGAATCCCAACCACGGCACCACCTGCCTGGAGTTTGCATGTTCTCCCTGTGCCTGCGTGGGTTTCCTCCGGGTACTCTGGTTTCCTCCCACACTCCATAGACATGCTGGTAGGTTAATTGGCTCCTGTCTAAATTGTCCCTAGTATGTGTATATATGAATGTGAGTTAGGGACCTTAGATTGTACACCCCTTGAGGGTTAGGGACCTTAGATTGTACACCCCTTGAGGGTTAGGGACTGATGTGAATGTACAATACATATGTAAAGCTCTGCGTAAATGGACAGCGCTATAGAAGTAGCTGCAATAAATAAATAAACAAATGTAAAATATCTGCCCCCGCTGCAGCTTTTCATGGAAGAAACCTGTTACAGATCTCTGCATTGACAAGAACACTCACCTTATTATTTCAGCAAAATCGAATGGCTTCTCAGTACTGCTCGATCCATCGTTTATCTTCCTTAGAGATCTGATGAAGAAAACAGAAATATAATGTCCTGAATGGGGTCGCTGTTCCAGTGCACTTATTTCCGGTGACACCATTGTCGTTTGGGGGAGGGCAGCACATGCAGGTCAGTGGGTGACGAGTCATTATGATCGACGTGGATTTACTTTGAGAGAAATCCATAAACTTTATTCTTAACGTATGTGTTTGTGTTTTATTAACCCCTTCCTCAGCACGCTATTGCCGAATGATGGCTACGGCACAGTCATCCAGTTCTGGGAGGGCGTCATGGGACGTCCTCCCAGAACGCGTCCCGCACCCGGCGCTGTCTGTGATTGCTGTGATTGATCACATGACATGGTGAAAGGTCAATTACACAGGCCTTTTACCACGTAATCAGCTGTATCCAATCACAGCTGACCACCATGTACATACACTTGCCACTTATCAGCTGTCACAATGCGAGAAAAGTACTGCTGATCATCGGCAACTGTCAAAGGAGACATCTGCACTGATAATAAACCTTTAACCAGTGCTCTGCTGAGAGCAGATATAGTGAATGCAGGGTCCGGGGAGACCGGATATAGTGAATGCAGGATCCGGGGAGACCAGATATAGTGAATGCAGGATCCGGGGAGACCAGATATAGTGAATGCAGGATCCGGGGAGACCTGATATAGTGAATGCAGGGTCCAGAGAGACCAGATATAGTGAATGCAGGGTCCGGAGAGACCAGATATAGCGAATGCAGGGTCCGGGGAGACCAGATATAGTGAATGCAGGGTCCGGGGAGACCAGATATAGCGAATGCAGGGTCCGGGGAGACCAGATATAGCGAATGCAGGGTCCGGAGAGACCAGATATAGTGAATGCAGGGTCCGGGGAGACCAGATACAGTGAATGCAGGGTCCGGAGAGACCAGATATAGTGAATGCAGGGTCCGGAGAGACCAGATACAGTGAATGCAGGGTCCGGGGAGACCGGATATAGTGAATGCAGGGTCCGGAGAGACCAGATACAGTGAATGCAGGGTCCGGGGAGACCGGATATGATGAATGCAGGGTCCGGGGAGACCGGATATAGTGAATGCAGGGTCCGGAGAGACCAGATATAGTGAATGCAGGGTCTGGGGAGACCGGATATAGTGAATGCAGGGTCCGGAGAGACCAGATATAGTGAATGCAGGGTCCGGGGAGACCGGATATAGTGAATGGAGGGTCCGGGGAGACCAGATATAGTGAATGCAGGGTCCGGGGAGACCGGATATAGTGAATGCAGGGTCCGGGGAGACCAGATATAGTGAATGCAGGGTCCGGGGAGACCAGATATAGTGAATGCAGGGTCCGGAGAGACCAGATATAGTGAATGGAGGGTCCGGGGAGACCAGATATAGTGAATGGAGGGTCCGGGGAGACCAGATATAGTGAATGCGGGGTCCGGGGAGACCAGATATAGTGAATGCAGGGTCCGGGGAGACCAGATATAGTGAATGCGGGGTCCTGGGAGACCAGATATAGTGAATGCAGGGTCCGGGGAGACCAGATATAGTGAATGCGGGGTCCTGGGAGACCAGATATAATGAAGGCAGGGCCCGGGGAGACCAGATATAGTGAATGGAGGGTCCTAGGAGACCAGATATAGTGAATGCAGGGTCCGGGGAGACCAGATATAGTGAATGCAGGGTCCTAGGAGACCAGATATAGTGAATGCAGGGTGAGGGGAGACCAGATATAGTGAATGCAGGGTCCAGGGAGACCAGATATAGTGAATGCAGGGTCCGGGGAGACCAGATATAGTGAATGCAGGGTCTGGGGAAACCAGATATAGCGAATGCAGGGTCCGGAGAGACCAGATATAGTGAATGCAGGGTCTGGGGAGACCAGATATAGCGAATGCAGGGTCCGGAGAGACCAGATATAGCGAATGCAGGGTCCGGAAAGACCAGATATAGTGAATGCAGGGTCTGGGGAGACCAGATATAGTGAATGCAGGGTCTAGGGAGGCCAGATATAGTGAATGCAGGGTCCGGGGAGATCAGATATAGCAAATGCAGGGTCCGGGGAGACCGGATATAGTGAATGCAGGGTCTGGGGAGACCGGATATAGTGAATGCAGGGTCTGGGGAGAGCGGATATAGTGAATGCAGGGTCCAGGGAGACCAGATATAGTAAATGCAGGGTCCTGGGAGACTGGATATAGTGAATGCAGGGTCCAGGGAAGATCAGATATAGTGAATGCAGGGTCCGGGGAGATCAGATATAGTGAATGCAGGGTCCGGAGAGATCAGATAAAGTGAATGCAGGGTCCGGGGAGACCAGATATAGTGAATGCAGGGTCCTGGGAGACCAGATATAGTGAATGCAGGGTCTGGGGAGACCAGATAAAGTGAATGCAGGGTCCGGGGAGACTAGATATAGTGAATGCAGGGTCTGTGGAGACCAGATATAGTGAATGCAGGGTCTGGGGAGACCGGATATAGTGAATGCAAGGTCCGGGGAGATCAGATATAGTGAATGCAGGGTCCAGGGAGACCAGATATAGTGAATGCGGGGGCTGAGGAGACCAGATATAGTGAATGCAGGGTCCGGGGATACCAGATATAGTGAATGCGGTGTCCGGGGAGGCCAGATATAGTGAATGCAGGGTCCAGGGAGACCGGATATTGTGAATGCAGGGTCCGGGGAGACCAGATATAGTGAATGCAGGGTCCGGGGTTTAGTAACACTCTAAAACTACAGATGCACCCATACCAGTTTTTTAAGAACAATACTCGTGGAAATGCTCAGGTATCGGTGCAAGCCTGGTTAAAACCCTGGTAAAACTTTTTTTTCTATATTTTGGATACAGTAAGGGATGATCTTAGCCCTGTCACTTTTTTTTTTTCTTTTATTTGCCATCTCTGAGGAAGTCCCTCCAAAGTTCTTGTACTGTCAGGGCTGTGCATCCAGCGGTGGAACAGATAGGGGGAACCCACAGCAGAAACAGCATCAAAAGTATGGATCATTTTTAATAATGGAGTACAGCATCTTAGTACAGACAGAGCTTTAATGCATATTGATTTTTTTTTTTATGTCATTAACTAACCGTAACAGGCCAAATAGAAGAAAATGAAGTTGTTTTGGGTTGCATCTGCCTGGACGTTGGTCATGGGTACGCCCTTAATGGAGTGTCCGGGTTATATGTCCTGTTGTCTGTTGCCAACCACCAGTCTCTAATGGTGCCAAATCCTGGCTGGTAAAATGGCAGTTGGAACTTTGTCATAACAACAGCTGCAACTACAATTGTGTAGACAAAGCTTCTGAACAATGCTTGAATATCGCTGGGATATACCACGATCCAATATTATTCTTTGTTGTATTTACTATGTATTGTTCGTGTGCACATCAAATGGGGTAACCTTTAGGGTCCCGTTCACACTACATGCGCTTCAGTTGCTTTATTCTGTATCCAAAACGCACAGAAAGTAGGTGATATGGTTGTCAATATAAGTATGCAAGTTATTCTTTGATTTTTTTTAAAAACTCAAATTACTTTGAGTTTTTAAAAAAAAAAAGACACTAAAATTACTTTTCGGGTACAAAACATGATAAAGTTTTTGTACAAATTAAAGTTTTTCTTTCTCAATTTTAATGCACCACTAAACCCCCCCCCCAAAAAAAAAACCCACTGTAACAAAAACAAAAGGTTTAATATTAATGATCTAAAAATAGATATTAAATAAATATACACAGAAAAATGATAGCTAAGGGGAGGAAGGAGTTAATTAGCATTGATAATGGATAACTAATAGTTCATAAGGACTTAAATAGGAACTTTTTTTATACTTGTAAGGTTGCTTTAAGTGACATCATACCATAGTTCACATCAGTACCAGGGGCGGACTGACAACTTATGGGGCCCCCGGGCAATAGGAGATCATGGGGCCCCTGTGTCCTTGCCCACACTCAAAAAAGCTTATAAAAAAGGTACCAGGGGCATTTCATGGCACCCCCTACTGACCCCGGGCCCTCGGGCAATGCCCGAGTGCTCGAATGGTCAGTCCGCCCCTGATCAGTACTTGCAGTTCCGGTGCGTTCCTCTTGCAGAAAAAAAAGTAGAACAGGCTGCATTTTTTCTGCACAGAACTGTACTGGAACGCGGTAACACACATCGAAAATGCACCAGAATGCATCAAAATGCACCAAAATCGCACTGGAACACACATGTCCCTATTTAGATTGAAGACAAAGAGAGGGGGAAAAAATCAACTGGAATGTATAAAAAAAAGCACTGGAACATGTAAAAAAATGCATCAACAACACACCGGAACATGTCAAAAACACGCATGCGGAAACGTATCTGGAATGCATCTGGACTGTGTTTCTATACTGTGAACCGGCCCTAAATCTAGGTATGATGTCACTTAAAGCAACCTTACAAGTATAAAAAAAAGTTCCTATTTAAGCCCGTATGAACTATTAGTTAACCATTATCAATCCTAATTAACTCCTTCCTCCCGTCTCCCCTTAGCTATCATTTTTCTGTGTATTTTTATTTAATAAATATTTTTTGATCATTAATATTCAACCTATTGTTTTTGTTACAATGTGTTTTTTTTGGGGGGGGGGTTTAGTGATGCATTAAAAAAAAGTGCAAAATTAAAAAGAAAAACTTTAATTTGTACAAAAACTTTATCATGTTTTGTACCCGAAAAGTAATTTTAGTGTCATAAAAAAATCAAAGAATAACTTGCATACTTATATCTACAGTTGCTTTAAAACTAACAAAGGTAAAATAGGTTATACATTTTTTTTTTTTCTGTTATGATTTTTTTTGCCTAAAGATTGTATAAAAAATTAAATCATTTTTACAAACAATGTTTGTCTTGCAAAAAAAAAAAAGACATACTGTAAGTCATACTTATCTTATGTACTGATAAAGTAATTGCTGAATCAAAGGCCCATAGTGGGTAACAAATGTCAACAAAGCCAAAAAAAAGTTGTAACAAAATTAACTCCTTGGTGCAGACCGCAAGAAAATATGCAACCCCACTGGACTGGGCTTTTTTACTGTGGAGTCCCATATTTGCGTACCTGTCTTTGTGCTGGGAACGCGCCACACTGTGCGCTTGCAGCACAGAGACTGGGGTCTCACTGAGACCCCTGGGTCCCATAGTAATGATCGGGACCCAGAACTCCCAAATCCAGGGAAGAAGAAGAAGTAAGAAGCAGAAGAAAGAAGAAGTAGAAGAGGAAGAAGAAGAAAGAAGAAGTAGAAGAGGAAGGTGAAGAAGAAGATGAAGAAAGAAGAAAGAAGAATAAGAGGAAGAAGAAGAAGAAGAAGAAAAGAAGAAGAGGAAAAAGAAGAAGAAAAAGAAGAAAAATTCCAGTCCACTATTATATTTGACATGAAAAAGTATTACGGTTGCAACAATGTATCTATTTGTATCCGAATAAAAACATCTGTGCCAGGGTTAGTGTTTGGGTCAAAGGTTAGGTTCAGTTTTAAATTATTTTTTTTTGTCAGGATTTTTTTCTTTTTTTTTTTTACATTTTTAAGGTAGTATCAGTGTCAGTTAGTGTCAGTGTATTTTAGGTAGGATAAAAAAAAAAAAGCAAAATGCACACTATTGTTTCTGGGCTGTACTACAGGTAGAAACAACAAATAACATACAAATATGTGGTATCGTTGCAAATTCACGGGTGTCAAACTGGCGGCGCTCCAGCTGTTGCCAAACTACAAGTCCCATGAGGCATTGCAAGATTGACAGTTACAAGCATGACTCCCAAAGGCACAGGCATGATGGGTCTTGTAGTTTGGCAACAGCTGGAGGGCCACCAGTTTGACACCCCTGGTTGCGACGAGCAGTAGAATTTATTTTGGGCTCTTCTTTGGTGGTAGGTTATGGTAATAGCAAAAAATACATTTTAAAAAAATATTTTTTTTTACTATTTTGGGCCAGTTTTCCTTTGATAAAAAAAAAATCAGGAGCTATCTATTACCATTTACCATCAAATGAAAGCCCAATTTGTCCTGAAAAAACAAGGTGTAATTCACCTGAGGTAGTTGTGATGATATGTACAGTTTTACTAACACATGTCAAAGTTGCAAAATTGTGCTTAGGCATTCAGATTTGTTTTACCCTTAGGCACGAAGCAGTTAACAAATGCGTTTGCTTCATTCAGATGCGGTCACATGATGCAATAATAGTTTGGGCCCATGGGGAAATAAATTAAATTAAATTAAATTAATTAAATTTTCAAATATGTTCGATAATTTGGGTTTGCATAACAAATGAATCCGAATTTCGTCCCATTTGTTAATTCGAATGCACACGATTCAGTGAATATTGTCTAATCAGCTCATGCTATTTCTCTTGGTGGGTTGGACTAGTGTCCGTATATACTGAATCCGTCCAATTTGCTAATATACGGACCAGGGGCAGACTGACCATTTGGGAACTCGGGCACTGCTCGAGGGCCCGGGGTCAGTAGGGGGCCCCATGAGATGCCCCTGATACCTTTTCATAGGCTTTTTTGAGTTTGGGCAAGGACACAGGGGCCCCATGATCCCCTATTGCCCGGGGGCCCCATGAGTTGTCAGTCCGCCCCTGCACGGCGGTGATTGGGATTTTTGACCTTGATAATAAGAATGGACACTAATATGTCAGTTGGCCAGTTTAGACATGTATTGCAATACGTGTGGTTTGAGTGTGGGCGAGGACACAGGGGCCCCATGATCCCCTGTTGCCCGGGGGCCCCATGAGTTGTCAGTCCACCCCTGATACGGACTATCTAGCAATCCCCCGGAAACACTACAAAAATTTTCAATTCCACCTGGACCAATGAATATATGTAACGCATGCAGAAAACTAATCGGATCAACATAACGAATATGATGAAACAAAATTCTTCAATTAACGAATGCACTTGAAACAAAATTAACATCTCTGGCATGCACATGTCTAGGAGATTGGTGATCGGACTAATTTGCTCAAAAGACACATACCTTAATTTGTGTGCCATGGCTGAATTCTCACAGACAGTGTCCCGGAATGTCTCCCCACAGCAGGAATATGAGCCATTGGCGTACTCCCCCCTATGAATCATAAGCCATGAAAATGCAACTTCAATTTTGTGAACTGAAACAGGGCATAGTTTATGCTGTTGTGATGTTTTCAATTTTTCTTCATTTTCCCTAATGGTGTGTCCGTAGCCCAGAAAGTGGGAGACCTCATGGATGAGGGTCTCTGGGCGGGAATTCTTCTGCAGGAACTCCTGCTGCTCAAAAAAGGGTTTACTCAGATACACAGTTCTATCTCCAGAACCTGAAATCACGTAGGCAATTGTTTTTGTTTCACTCTCTGGATCTTTGTTCCTCTTAAATGTCACTTTTTGGAGTTCACCCATCAAATCGTTCACCAGATCTGTGCTGATTAATGGAAACAACCCAAAGTTCTTTTCTTTACCAAATTCTTCTGGATCGCCTACCAGCAGGCTGTCCTTCTTCTTCAGAGCGTCTTTGAGGATATTCAGGGTTCGTTGTTTAGCATCGTTAGCCAATTCACCGTCTTCTCTGCCTAAATGAGAGGCTTTCTCGATATAAAAACACCGTAATAAAGAACTCATTTTGGATTTCTTACACACGGTATCCCTGGATGTCTCCCCACAGCAGGAATAGAAGCCAAAGTTGTAAGACCCCGTATGCTCCATGAGAAATGAAAAAGCTATATGAATGATATTCGCTGAAATAGGGCACAGCTTGTGTTGTTGAGACTTTTTAACTTTTTCTGTGTTCTTCTCAATGGTATTTCCATACCCAAGTAACACTGAGATGCTATGGATGAGGGTGTCTGGACGAGAATTGAGTTGCAGGAACTCATGCTGTTTCCAAAACTGTGGACACAGATATACAATTCCACCTTCATTAGTTGGATGCACATAAGCATCCATCCCTTGGAATCTCCCTCTCCTAAATGTCACCTTTTGGAGTTGGCTGTGCAGGTCTTTCACAAGATCTGTGCTGATTAATGGAAAGCCATCAACCTTTTCCTGGTCAGTGAATGTAGCTGGATTATCCACCAAAACTGCATCCTTCTTCTTCAGAGCATCATTGAGGATATTCAGGGTTCGCTGTTTGCATTGATCGGCCTTTTTAATTTCATCTTCACTCAGTGAAGGGGCAAAGATGCTCAACAGCCAGTGCAGCATTGTTCTGAGATGTCTTCTCACATCAGTCCCATCTCCAGTGCACCTTATTTATATGTCATATGGAACTTGCCTTGGAAATTCCCGTCATAATATTTATCATGGTGAATGCTTGCCTAAGAAAGTTGTATGCAACCTTTCATTTTCGCCTTCCGAGAAAAGGTGTTTATTCTTCGCACAGCCTCAGTACAGGGCAGGTAATACAGCTTGCCATAGTCCACCCTCTCTGGAAATGCTGCCTGGCTGCATCTGGCTTCAATACTTTTAAAGTGTTTTGGAAATTCCTATCATAATATCTTTCATTGTTTGCTAAAGTTATACACAACCTTTCAGTTTCGTTTTTCGATAAAAGGAGTTTATGCTTCACACAGCCTCAGTATAGGCCAGGTTCAAAGTATTACGGGCTGCCATTGTCCACCCTCTCTGCAAATGCAACCTGGCTGTATATGGCTTCAATATTTTTTAGGTGTCAGGCCAAAAATGTAAGGATAGCAAGGGGGCCCTCGTAGTGTATTCCAAAAGAACATGATAATTGGTTACACTCACTTAAATACAGATGCAATAGTAGGTAAAAACACAAGACTGGATGCACTGCATCAGTGCGCGTTCCACCAGCCGGATGTGACGTCACCCATTGTTTCTTCTGAAGACACCATATTATTGCATCTGTACTTAAGCTCTGTACGTCTCCACTTTCCACCGCTCCTCCAGTATAGTAGCAGACTTTAGTGGCTGGTTCCACCAGCTAGATGTGATATCAATGGTTGTCTCTTCTGAAGACACCCTATTATTGCATCTGTACTTAAGCTCTGTACGTCTCCACTTTCCACCGCTCCTCCAGTATAGCAGCATAATTTAGTGGCTGGTTCCACCAGCTAGATGTGATATCAATGGTTGTCTCTTCTGAAGACGCCCTATTATTGCATCTATATTTAAGCTCTGTACTGCTCCATCGCTCCTCCATTATAGTAGCGGAATACAGTGACTGGGGTATCTCTTATGTGTAAAAAGGATAGCAAGGGGGCCCTCGTAGTGTATTCCAAAAGCACATGATAATTGGTTACACTCACTTAAATACAGATGCAATAGTAGGTAAAAACACAAGACCGGATGCACTGCATCAGTGCGCGTTCCACCAGTCGGATGTGACGTCACCCATTGTTTCTTCTAAAGACACCATATTATTGCATCTGTACTTAAGATCTGTACGTCTCCACTTTTCACCGCTCCTCCAGTATAGTAGCAGAATTTAGTGGTTGGTTCCACCAGCTAGATGTGATGTCAACGGTTGTCTCTTCTGAAGA
Organism: Staurois parvus; assembly: GCF_062004578.1. Classification (NCBI taxonomy): domain Eukaryota; kingdom Metazoa; phylum Chordata; class Amphibia; order Anura; family Ranidae; genus Staurois; species Staurois parvus. The sequence continues at coordinate 445,239 of NW_028318818.1, read as the reverse complement.
CACCCTATTATTCCATCTGTACTTAAGCTCTGTACTTCTCCACTTTCCACCGCTCCTCCAGTATAGTAGCAGAAGTTACTGGCTGGTTCCACCAGCTAGATGTGATGTCAACAGTTATCTCTTCCGAAGACACCCTATTATTGCATCTGTATTTAGGCTCTGTACTGCTCCATCGCTCCTCCATTATAGTAGCAGAATGCAGTGACTGGGGTATCTCTCACATGAAAAATGGATAGCAAGTGGGGCCCTCGTAGTGTAATTCCAAAAGCACATGATAATTGGTTACACTCACTTAAATACAGATGCAATAATAGGTAAAAACACAAGACCAGATGCAGTGCATCAGTGCGTGTTCCACCAGCCGGACGTGATGGCACCAGTTGACTCTTCTGAAGACACGTGAAAATTGGTTACACTCACTTGAATACAGATGCAATAATAGGTAAAAATGCAAGACCGTTTGGATTGATGTACAGTCTTTAATTAAAAGAATCAAAGATCTTACACCCAAACTGGAGCTGCTCGGAATTGGCCTGGACCAATGGCCTAGACCGGGTGTCGGCAACCCGCGGCTCCGGAGCCGCATGCGGCTCTTTTTCACCTTTCCTGCGGCTCCGGAGCACACTGCCCACCAGGTGACAGGCAATAGGGTCGGCAAGCCGCGGCTCTTTTAATGCAGATCTTCTGTGTGCCGGGCGCCCGCTGGCAAACATTGGCTGTCAGGATGTAGGCGGGGCAGCCCGGATGTAGGCGGGGCAGCGTGACGAACTCCTCTCCTCTCACAGTCCACCCTGAAGACCAGAACGGCGCGGGAACCCAGCGAGAGGAACGCGCGGAGCAAAGGTAAGTGAATTCACACAATATGGGGAATGAATTACTATGGGGGATGAATTACTATAGGGGGGATGAATTACTATAGGGGGGATGAATTACTATAGGGGGGATGAATTACTACGGGGGATGAATTACTATAGGGGGGATGAATTACTATAGGGGGGATGAATTACTATGGGGGATGAATTACTATATGGGGGATGAATTACTATATGGGGGATGTATTTTCAGTTTTAAAAATGTTTCTCTCAAAATAAATTTCAATCGTGGTTTTGGCGAGATTTGGCTCAGTCGAAAAAAAAGGTTGCCCACCACTGACCTAAGGCTATGATTGTGATTATGACGATACACTGTGGCCCTGATTAACCCTTTGCTTACTGGGCCCTTAAACCCCCTTCATGACCAGAGCGTTTTTTGCAATATATGCAGTGTCGGATTTGTTTTAAATGTTGCAATGGTTTTGCGGCTCCCAGTCTTTTTTTCCCTCTCGGAAACGGGTCCAAGTGGCTCTTTATGTCTTAAAGGTTGCAGACCCCTGGCCTAGACAGTACCATTCCATTATCACACATATTTTGATAGCAGCACATCTATTGTATGCACCTGGAAAAATCAGATCCCACCAAATATCCCACAACTTATTTCCATTCTTAACCAAAATCTAAACACGGAATATGTTATCCAAAGCACATTTAACAATCCCCAAATTTCTAGCAAATTGGTCACCTTGGCTAAATGACCTCTCCAGTGACCCTCTTCTCAGATAGCTCCTGCTTGATATTGAAATATCATTGGTGAAGGTCATTTGATTATCCCCATCCAGGTTCACATCATGGCAACATACGGCCTGCATTGAGGTATCGTATATCCTGTAGTCTTTTTTTTTTCTTTTTTTTATGTGGTTTACCTACTTGATACTCAGGTTAGGGTGCACAGTAATCCTTACTGATGTGCATCCTGTTACCTTGTTACCTGTATGCCTTCTATTCAGACATGTATTTACAGCTGTTCTAAATTTTATTTATTTAATTTATTACAGGTACTTATATAGTGCTGTCAATTTACACAGCACTTTACATATATATATTATACATTCACATCAGTCCCTAACCCTCAAGGGGTGTACAATCTAAGGTTCCTAACTCACATCCATACATACACATACTAGGGACAATTTACACAGGAACCAATTAACCTACCAGCATGTCTTTGGAGTGTGGAAGGAAACCGGAGTACCCAGAGGAAACCCACGCAAGCACAGGGACAACATGCAAACTCCATGCAGGAGGCGCCATGGTCAGGAATCGAACCCATGACCCAAGTACTGCAAGGCAGAAGTGCTAACCACTAAGCCACTGTGCCGCCCAAATGCTTTTACTACTCTGTATCACTTCTTTGTTGAAATTCAATAAAATTTTAAGTGATAAAAAAAAATAAAAATGCAAGACCTGATGCATTGCCTCAGTGCGCGTTCCACCAGCCAGATGTAAAGTCCCTGGTTGTCTCCTCTGACGCGTTTCGCTCCTCCCACAGGGCATCTTCAGAAGAGACAACTGTTGATGTCACATCCAGCTGGTGGAACCAGTCACTGATTTCTGCTACTAAAGTGGAGGAGTGGTGGAATGTGGAGAAGTGTATTACTTCTTAGATTGTAAGCTCCCAGGATCAGGGCCTCCTAACCCTCTTGTATTGAACTGTATTGTCTCCCATTATATTGTAAAGTGCTGAGCAAACTGTTGGTGCTATATAAATCCTGTATAATAATAATAATAATATAAATCCTGTATAATAATAATAATAATATATAAATCCTGTATAATAATAATAATAATAATATATAAATCCTGTATAATAATAATAATGATATAATAATACTTTGAACCTGCTCTATACTGAGGCTGTGCGACGCATAAACTCCTTTTCTCGGAAAGCAAAAACAGAAAGGTTGCTATGATAAATATTACGATGGGAATTTCCAAGGTAAGTTCCATATGACGTGTGTATCAGAGATACCTGCAACCCAAGTGTTTATGACTCTCAATGCTTTGCAGAAGAGTCCACAGGTGAGTGTGGGAACATTGGAGGGGAGCACGGTGATTCTGCACCAGGTATACAGAAGCAACTGCACATTAATGCTTTAAAGACTGCACCATGTCTTGTCCTTGCACCAGTGTAGCACTGAGGACACTACATTGGACACGGATCCTACATGAACTTTTATATTGAGTTCATTTGTGTTTTGTGGTGTGTTATTTGCACAATTTATGTATCACAAGCAGGGGCGGACTGACAACTCATGGGGCCCCCGGGCAATAGGGGATCATGGGGCCCCTGTGTCTTCCCCAAACTCAAACCACACCCAAACAGGCCTATGAAAAAGGTACCAGGGGCATCTCATGGGTCCCCCTACTGACCCCAGGCCCTGGAGCAGTGCCCGGGTTCCCAAATGGTCAGTCCGCCCCTGATCACAAGTGGGCAGCGCTGAGAGTTTGGCTTTCATCTGGTAAGGTTAACCCCTTGCCCTCCAGAGGATTTACCCCCCCCCCCCTTCCTGAGCAGAGCATTTTTTGCGATACGGCGCTGCATTACTTTAACTAACAATTGTGCGGTCGTGCAACGCTGTACATAAATTACATTTATGTCCCTTTTTTCCACAAATAGAGCTTTCTATCAGTGTTATTTGATCACTTCTGCGGTTTTTATTTTTTGCGCTATAACCAAAAAAAGCGATTTTGACTGGCAATTTTGAAAAAAAAAAAACCCAATATTTTTGACTTTTTGCTATAAAACATATCCAGTAAAAAAACATTTTTTAAAAACCTAATTTTGCCATACATTTAGGCCAAAATGTATTCTGCTCCATGTCTTTGCTGAAAAAAGAAAATTAATTGGTTTACTTGAAAGTTAGTGTGTCTACAAATGGCGGTATATAGACTGAAATTTTTATTTCAATTTTTTTTTATACTAGTAATGGCGGCGGTCAGCGACCTATAGTGGGACTGCGGCGGGCATTCTGCATTGGGTGCAAACTGCCACTGACATCCCAATGACACTAATACAGTGATCAGTGCTAATAAAAACAGACACTGTACCAGGGGCGTCTCTAGAGTTGGTGTCACCCGCTGCGATAACACTTGGTGACACCCCCTCCGACAATCCCCGCAGGATGGATCGGATCTGTGGATTGAGCATAATGGATCAGACTCCGATCCATTATGCTCTCCGATTCACAGATCTGATCCATCCTGCGGGGATCGTCAGCTTGCTTTACAACTTACCTTTTCGTGGAGCGGGTCTGGTGTCACCCCGTATAGGTTGCATGACGATGATCACCACAGGATGGTTCAGATCTGCGGATTGAGCATAATGGATCGGACTCCGATCCATTATGCTCCCCAATCCACAGAGCCGATCCATCCTGCGGGGATCGTTTGGCATGTATATAAATCTTGTTGATTTTTTTTCTCTATCTGGGGCTTTGTTAGGTCCTATTTATACATGTAAAAAATGCAAATTGATTAAATACTTGTGAGCCACTAGAAGTTTTCTTACTTTTAGAGCAATTGATTCCGTGTGTAAAAATAATTATAAATGATGAATATGTGAACTACTAATTAATTAATTACGTGCTTAACTAGATATTAGATCGCCAGGTACTTATTACACCCTCTCCAGGTGTATGGATGTTAGCTTTATATATCAATATTGTACCGCCTGGGGAGGGGCGGTGACGTCATCACGCATCCACAGAGGAACGGCGAGTATATCGAGTGAAGACACACACACCTGCAAGGCTGTTTGTAGGAGGATTTGGATATATTTTATACAAAGCGCTACTTTTATTTATACCATGTGAGTGGGAGATCAGAAGCTCATTAAACAATTGTTACCCAGGATAAGACACTATGTTTCTTTTTCCCTTCTCTGTATGTATCGGCTATGGAGGAATAAGTCAAGCAGCTAGAGGAGAAAGTCCTTATTGAGAAGGCTGTATTGAGGAGAAAGGAGAGGAGGAAGGAGAGAGAGGTTCATGCCATGAACATTGACCTACCACGCAGATTAGATTGAACTACAACACCATCTCAATTCGTATGAACTGAACTGTCATTCCCATTCTAAATTTTTTTCATTTTATTTCATTTTTCATATTTCATATTTTCACTTTTTATTAGGTTTTTGCACTCATTTAAAAATATTAATTGATTCTTTTTTAATTTATTTATATATTTATATCAATTATGGATTTAAGTATTATGGATTTAGAATATTATTGAATTATTGGTGATACACTTCAGCCATTTATAAATTATTATAGCACTCATAGTTGTATATATTGGAGCGCGGTACAATATTGATATATAAAGCTATTTATACATGCATTAGCCCTCTGAAGAGCGATCTGTGGGGGGGGGTTGCTTTTCATAGGGGGTTTGACAGGCAGGGAGGAAGCATTATGTTGCCTCCTCACTGCCTGTTTTAACCCCTAAATATCTGTACCCCCATGTCACAAGCAGTTGCAGGACCAGCAGTGGAATAGGTCTCGTTATAGGGATGATCATTTTTGCCACGGTTCAGGGTACTGCCATTACAGTATGTGTATACTCCCGCCCGCTGCCTCTGTAGCCTAAGGGGGGCCGCAAGTGTAAGGGCTCATGTACACTGCAGATGATAAACTGACGTTCAGGAGCTGTTCAGCTTTTTTTTTTCAGCAGCCCCTGAACTCTCCCTGATGTTTTCCTATGTGTCCATGTACACAGAGTCCAGGGGCAGACTGACCATTTGGAAACTCAGGCACTGCCCGAGGGCCCGGGGTCAGTAGGGGACCCCACGAGATGCCCCTGGTACCTTTTTCATAGGCTTTTTTGAGTTTGGGCAAGGACACAGGGGCCCCATGATCCCCTATTGCCCGGGGGCCCCATGAGTTGTCAGTCCACCCCTGACAGAGTCATTTACAGGCAGTTGAGTTTACAGTCTTTTTTTTTAATGCACCAAACTTGCGTTCTGAAGTAGATTTTATCAGCGTTTCAAACGCGGCTAACCACGTTTGCAAGCGTTGCATTTAGAAGCGGTTTTTAACTGTTCCACATCCAGATGCTGTCCAGAGACTTTTTTCATCATCAGAAATGCATGCAAAGCGGTTTCCATGTATTTAAATGGACCCGGTACACCAGTGAAGTCAGTTCCAGGTTGTGCGTGAAGGAATAAATGGTAGAACGTGCCGCATTCTGCTCATGATGGGATCCATAGTGAATACAACCAGAAAAGACAAGTCATCTCAACACATACTGCTCTCTCTGCTTCTGCTCTCTCTATTTCTCTCAAAATGTCTGAAATAATTTTTTTACAGTTTTTCAGTGCATTCTGTGCATTTGGGAAGGTCTCCTGAGGTTATCTTTAACCACTTCCAGTCCTGGCACTTTCACCCCCTTCCTGTCCAGGGCAATTTCCAGCTTTCAGCGCTATCACACTTTGAATGACAATTGCGCGATCATGCAACACTGTACCCATATGAATGTTTTAGCATTTTTTTTAGACAGATAAAGCTTTATTTTGGTGGTATTTATTCACCACTGGGATTTTTATTTTTTTTGCTATGTAAATGAAAAAGTCCAAAAATTTTGAAAAAAGTTTTTCTTATAAAATTTTGCAAATAAATAATATTTAATCATAAATCTTGGCCAAAATTTATTCCGTTATCTTTTTAGTAAAAAAAAAAATAAGCCAAATTAGTTTATAACCAAAAATTATAATTTTTAAACATTTTTTTTACATTTTTATTTTATTTTTTTATTATTTGTTGTTTTTTTTTTTTTTTACATACTGTCACCCTAGCAGTGCAGTGTCACCATGGTGACACTGTACTACTTGTGGGGGGTGATGAAATTTTTTTGTTTTTGTACACTGATTGCTTTTACACCCATATAGGATGTAAAAGCAATCATTTCTCTTTCTCTCTGTTTGCATTCTTGCAGCCATTGGGAACTACTGAGTGAGCTGTGATTGGTCACAGCTTGTCACATGGTACAAGGCTGTTGTGAATAGCCCTGTACCATGTGACCTCTGTGATCATTCAGATTTCACACGTAGTAAGCAATGATGTCACAAGTGACATCTTGCTTACTACTTTGCATGTGATCACTGATTGTTCAATCAGTGATCACATGATCGGGACCTCGTACAGAGGTCCCGTCTGATGATCGGTGTTTCACTGTGTCCGGAGGACACAGCGGGCACCGGATCGCGATGCTGCGTGCTCCCAGGGAGCGCGCACAAGCAGGGTGCGGGGAGGCCGTTTATATACAACGGCCGGACGGGAGGTGGTTAAAAAATGCTCATAAACGCATTATGCAAACGCAGCTAAACACACATTTTTTAACCTACGTTTTCCAGCAGTCAGTTTCCATCATTCAGAAGAGTTTTCCAAACGCCCCGTGTACATGGAGCCTAATCCTAGCCTAAGAAAGATTTCCCTCTGTCACTGACCATGGTCTTTCGGGAGAGGGAAGTAAGAGCAAACACACAGAAATCTGGAGACTTCCTTCCCCATGATCAGCATTACAAAGCATTTTTACTTCTGATTGTATTTCAGATGGAATTCCCCTCACGTCATGTCCAGAAAAACATTGAGCAGACGGACAGGAAATAACAGGGAAACCCCTAATGGAGCCCCGGATAGCAATGGAAACCTGACAGGGGGTTTAGGGTCAGTGTCAAGCTCTCTCCTTTGGGGGGGTTATTGGTCGGTGTTATGCTCTCTCCACAGTGGGGGGGGAATGTTTTGGTCGGTGCCAGGCTCTCTGCAGCTGATAAACTGACTTTAGGCGCAGTTGACCGTTTTTTTTTCCAGCAGCCCCTGAACTCTCCCTAATGTTTTCCTATGTGTCCATGTACACATCGTCGTTTACAGTCGTTTACAGGCAGGTGAGTTTGAAGGCATTTTCTTGTAAACACAAAAAATCGTGTTCAGGAGTAGAGTTTATCGGCGTTTCAAACGCCAAACACTTGTAAACTCATTTATGCGGATTTGCGTTTAGACACGTTTTTTGGCCTGGTCCATATCCAGATGCTGTCCAGAGCCCTCATCAAAAATGCATGCAAAGCGTTTTCCATGTATTCAAATGGACCAGAGCAGTCAGTTCCAGGTTTCGCGTGAAGGAAAAAATGGTAGAACGCGCCGCATTATGCTCATGATTATTATTATTATACAGGATTTATTTGAGACATTTTGTGAGAAATAGAGCAGAAGCAGAGAGAGCAGTATGTTTTGTCTTTTCTGGTTGCATTCACTATAGATGCCTTAGATTGTACACCCCTTGAGGGTTAGGGACTGATGTGAATGTACAATATATATGTAAACTGCTGCGTAAAATGACAGCGCTATATAAGTACCTGGAATAAATAAATAAAATCCCATCATGTCTTAGATTGTAAGCTCCCAGGATCAGGGCCCTCCTCACGTGTAGGCTTCCATCTAACCCCTCTGCCAGATGAGGGCCACAGTGATGGTTGTCCTTCTGGAACTTTGTCTCATCTCCACAAAGGATCTCTGGAGCTCAGAGTGACCATCAAGTTCTTGGTCACCTCTCTTACTAAGGCCCTTCTCCCCCAATTGCTCAGTTTGGCCGGGCTACCAGCTCTTGAAAGAGTCCTGGTTGTGCCAAACTTCTTCCATTTAGAATTATGGAGGCCACTGTGCTCTGGGGAACCTTCAGTGCTTTTTTTTTTTTTTATGTAGCCTTCCCCAGATCTGTACCTCGCAATAATCCGGTCTCTGAGCTCTGCAGGCAATTTCTTTGACTTCCAAGGAAAAGAGAAAAATACAGGAGCGCCTCTAAGTGTAGATGTGATACAAATTTATTGTTAAAAGCAGTTATGCTCCAATCACACGAATGCATTTTGTTAAGTGCTTTTTGCAGAAACGCACTACGGTCCATGACATAACATGGTTTCCTATGGAACATGCTCATATCTATGCTTTTTTGAGCTGCTGCGTTTTTTGAAAGGGTCGGGGACTTTTTTTAAAAGCACAAAGCAGCATTTGTGCTGCAATAGAGTTCAATGGAGCTGCTGAAATGCATGGTAGTGCGTTTTTTGCCGCGTTTTGCATTTTTATTCTGCCTAGCAACCAAAGAAATTCTACTTTAACAAAAAAAAAAAAAGAAAAAAAGCTGAACAAAATGCCAAATGCTGTAAAAACACCTCAAAAATGCATGTAGAAAAATGCAAAATGCACTGCGAAAAGCAATGCAAAAGGGACAAAAAGCAAACTGCATAGGTGTGAACGGAGCCTTAGGCCGGCCATACGTGGGTCGAAAATCGACTGATTTTTCATCCGAAAATCGGACCTAAGAATAATCGGCTGATTTTCACTCTGTTAGTGGGTCAATGGCACCAGCCGATTTTTGTGGTTCCTCCACTTTTCGGTGATCGGGCATGTTAGAAAATTTGTGAAAAATTACCGATTTTCAACTCAATGATGGTCAAATCGTACGATCGTTTTTCCTAAAAGAATATGCGCATGAGCCGTGAGCTGGAAGGAACAGAAGTTTCGCCTGTTATATGGGGTGAACTTTATGACTCGGTAGGCCGATTTTCGAAATCATTGATGGCACCATCGGATTACCGAGCGAATGACATTTCCCATTTTCAGACGAAAAATCGTTCGGAATTTGAACCATGTATGGCCTGCATTACAGTTGGCAACTCACATTTGAGTAGTAATAATAAAGGCATATCATATCATCGCCAGCGGAAAGTCGCTGCAAAAGACACTGACGTCACCATTCCTCCTCGTCTGGATACAGAAAGCCGGCTGAACATAATGGAGAGCCAAGATCAAGGGCTGGAACATTCATGGACCGCAGTGTTGAGCGTAGTGACGTCACTGAGCATCTTGCAACGCGTTTCCAAGCATGCGCACTGTGGAATGACAGGCAGGGACTCTCCGCCGGTGACAGATATGATATGCCTTTATTACACTACTCAAATGTGAGTTGACAACCGTAATTGCTTTTAATAATACATTTGTATCACGTCTACACTTAGAGGCGCTTCTGTATTTTTCCTCTTTTATTTGCATGTACTGCAGATCGCTTCTACTCCTTTTAAGAGGCTTGTCCTAAGTGGATGGACATTTACACACTTCTCAAAAATATTAAAGGAACACTTTTTAATCAGAGTATAGAATCAAGTCAATGAAACTCCTGGGATGTTGATCTGGTCAGTTAAGTAGCAGAGGGGGTTGTTAATCAGTTTCAGCTGCTTTGGTGTTAATGAAATAACAACAGGTGCACTAGATGGGCAATATTGAGACAACCCCCAAAACAGGAATGGTGTCAAGGTCCTACCTTTTCCCTGAGGTTATGTTACTCCATGTGCTGGCGTCCATCTTGGATTCTGCTGTGCATGGTGGGAATCCTTTTATGCCTTCAGGTCTCTGAGGTCCATCCCCCAGAGGGGCGTAGCTGATGACATATAAGCCTGTGGCCCGCACATGCTCTTTGCACTTGTGTCTTGTGTCTGTGTTGCTATTACTCTGTTCTGACTCTCGTGACTCTCCTGGTATCTGATTCGGCTTGTGACTTGACTATTCTTTGTATTCTCCTTTGATCTGACCCTCTGTTGCTGAACCCGGCTCGTGACCTGTGATTCTCGTCTGCTGTCCTGTACTGTCTTGTCCTGTTGTTGTTGACCCCGGCCTGTCTGACTACTCTTTTGTCTCTTCCACCAGCTACACGCCGTTGGCGGCGGCCATTACCGCAGCTGAGGTGTCTCGGGGGCCGCGACCTGGTTCCTGGCTGCGTCAAGTCCATTCCCACCATCAGGGGCCCTGGTGAAGGGCAGCGTGGGACTTAGACTCCGCGCCCTGAGGGACTTCGGTCTGTGGGTGGTGGTTGTCGTCAGCCAGTGCGTTACATTGTTAGGCCTGCCTGTCCGTTCCTCGGCTCCTGCCCTGACATTACACAAGTGCCATGAACCCTGACGGTGCAGGCACGCCTTCGCTCCCAACGCTAGTCGCCAGACTCGATCAACAGGATCACCGGTTGGATCAGTTCGCTCAGGCGTTGCAAACTCTGCTTGCACGCACTGCACACCTTGCTCCTGGTGCTATTAGGCCGGTAGTCACTCCGGTGGTCTCTCCCGCTGCTTCTCCGCCTATTGCGTCCACCACCTCGGCGGCTACATCAGCGGCACCCAGAGGTATGACTGGTTCTGCCCCTCTTCCACAGCGCTTTGGGGTGAGCCGAGTCAGTGTCGTGGGTTCCTCAACCAGGTGGGTATTTATTTTGAATTAATACCCCACGCCTTTCCGTCTGAGAGGTCAAAGGTTGGGTTCCTAATTTCACTACTCTCAGACAAGGCCTTGGCCTGGGCAAATCCCTTATGGGAGAGGAACGACCTGGTGATTCAAGATTTTTCCGGTTTTGTCGATGCCTTCCGTAGGGTATTCGACGTACCGGCTCGTTCCGCCTCGGCGGCCAAGCTGCTCATGACCATGCATCAGGGTTCACGGACCGTGACCGAGTACGCCATAGAGTTTCGTACCCTGGCGGCAGAGGTCGGTTGGAACAATGAGGCTCTGGTGGCTGCGTTTTCCCATGGTCTTTCTGACACATTGAAGGACGAGATTGCAGCTAAGGAACTGCCTGTGGTGTTGGAGGAGCTCATCTCTTTCCTGATCCTGATTGACACCAGGCTCAGGGAGAGGCCTTCACTCAAGGAACACCTGCGGAGGCCTTCCAATCGACTGGCACCTGCGTTTTCTGTCCCACCCGTTCCTCCCTCTCCTCCCACGCCTCCTGGGGATAGATTGTCTGGTGGTGAGCCCATGCAGCTGGGGTTTGCTCGCCTTTCCGAGGGAGAGCGGGCCGCTCGGCGTCGGGAGGGTCGCTGCCTGTACTGTGGTCTTGGTGGGCACTTTCGGCAGTCCTGTCCGGTCCGTCCGGGAAACGCTCGCACCTGAGATCCTGTCGGGGACAGATCTTGGGTGGAGTCTCCTCGTCCCCGGCGTTCCGCAGAGATAAGCCACTGATCACCGTTGTCCTCTCTTGGGCGGAGGGCTCGGTGACGGCCCAGGCGTTGGTAGATTCTGGGGCCGGCGGGTTGTTTATAGACAGCTCGTTTGCTGCCCAGCACTCCATTCCCCTGCAGGCTCGAGTTACCCCATTGGTTCTCGAGGCGATAGATGGCAGGCCCCTGCAACCACCGCAGGTTACCCACGAGACTATGCCAGTTGAAGTAGCTATTGGGGCTGTTCACAGGGAGTTGGCCTGTTTCCAGGTGATTTCTTCTCCGCACTATTCGGTGGTTTTGGGGTATCCCTGGCTCCAGATGCACAATCCAACCTTCAATTGGCAAACAGCCGAGATTCTCTCGTGGTCTCCACAGTGTGGGGCCGGGTGCATCCGTGGGCCGGTTAAGGTGCTGTGTGCCTCCTCGGACTCTGCGTTGCCCACTGATTATGGGGAGTACCAGGACGTGTTTGATAAGGTACGCGCTGGTGCCTTACCTGCTCATCGTCCTTACGACTGCGCCATATCCTTGCAACCCGGTGCCACTCCTCCGCGTGGCAGGGTGTATCCTCTCTCGGTTGCGGAGAATAAGGCCATGGAGGAGTACGTTGCGGATGCGCTTTCCCGGGGGCACATTCGTAAGTCTACTTCCCCAGCAGGAGCGGGCTTTTTCTTTGTAAAGAAGAAGGGTGGTGAATTGAGGCCTTGCATTGATTATAGGGGTCTTAATCGAATCACCACTAAGAATGCCTACCCAATTCCCTTGATTACTGAATTGTTCGACCGCCTTAAGGGGGCAACAGTCTTTACCAAACTTGACTTTAGGGCGGCGTACAACCTCGTACGGATCAAACAGGGGGATGAGTGGAAGACCGCGTTTAACACCAGAACCGGTCACTACGAATACCTGGTGATGCCCTTCGGGTTGTGTAACGCGTCCGCAGTTTTTCAGGAATTCATAAATGATGTCCTTCGTGACTTGTTGCAGCAGTGCGTGGTAGTTTACTTGGATGACATCCTGGTTTACTCTGCCTCCATGGAGTCCCATATCCAGGATGTCAAGCAGGTGCTGCAACGATTACGTGAGAACAAACTTTTTTGTAAACTTGAGAAGTGCGAATTCCATCGATCCCAAGTTGCCTTTTTAGGCTACATCATTTCTGCGGAGGGATTCTCCATGGACCCTCAGAAGGCTTCGGCGGTTCTGCAGTGGCCTCGTCCCAATGGTCTTCGGCCCATTCAGCGCTTTTTGGGTTTTGCCAACTACTATCGGAAGTTCATCAGGAACTTCTCCACGCTGGCAACGCCTCTCTCAGACCTAACCAAGAAGGGCAGTAATCCTCACGAGTGGCCATCCGAGGCCATCGTAGCTTTCGAGGCTCTGAAATCTGCCTTTGCGTCGGCTCCGATACTGTCTCATCCCAATTCCACAATTCCAATTCCTTCGGTGTTATATTTCAGACCATCAGGACGATTGGGCCGATCTCCTGCCTTGGGCAGAGTTTGCCAGGAACTCGGCGGTCAACTCCTCCTCCGGGATGTCTCCCTTCATGGCCAACTATGGGTTCCAACCCGCGGTATTACCTGAGAGGTTCTCATCACAGGACATTCCGGCTGTGGAGAACCATCTTGCTGCCCTGCGTTCTTCATGGGGGCAGATCCAGAGGGCCTTGAGGGACTCAGCTCAGCGCCAGAAGTTCCAGGCTGATCGCAGACGGTTGCCTGCTCCTTCATACCAGGTCGGCGATCGGGTGTGGTTGTCTACTCGCAACCTCAATCTTCGGGTGCCTACACCCAAACTAGCTCCCCGTTTTGTCGGTCCTTTCCGCATTCTCCGCAAAGTGAATCCGGTGGCCTATGCCCTTGCCCTTCCGTCTGGGATGCGGATCTCCAATATCTTTCATGTTTCCCTGTTGAAACCTCTGATCTGCAATCGCTTCACTACCTCTCTGCCTCGGCCCCGTCCTGTCCGGGTTGACGGTCATGAGGAGTATGAGGTGAGCCGGATCCTGGACTCTCGATTGGTGCGCGGTCGATTACAGTTCCTGGTTCATTGGCGTGGTTATGGTCCTGAGGAGCGATCCTGGGTTCCTTCCACGGATGTCCATGCTCCTGCCCTCCTCCGCGCTTTTCATACCCGCTTTCCTCAGAAACCATTTGTTGAGCCGCGGAGGGGGAGGGGCCCTTGAGGAGGAGGTACTGTCAAGGTCCTACCTTTTCCCTGAGGTTATGTTACTCCATGTGCTGGCGTCCATCTTGGATTCTGCTGTGCATGGTGGGAATCCTTTTATGCCTTCAGGTCTCTGAGGTCCATCCCCCAGAGGGGCGTGGCTGATGACATATAAGCCTGTGGCCCGCACATGCTCTTTGCACTTGTGTCTTGTGTCTTTGTGTTGCTATTACTCTGTTCTGACTCTCGTGACTCTCCTGGTATCTGATTCGGCTTGTGACTTGACTATTCTTTGTATTCTCCTTTGATCTGACCCTCTGTTGCTGAACCCGGCTCGTGACCTGTGATTCTCGTCTGCTGTCCTGTACTGTCTTGTCCTGTTGTTGTTGACCCCGGCCTGTCTGACTACTCTTTTGTCTCTTCCACCAGCTACACGCCGTTGGCGGCGGCCATTACCGTAGCTGAGGTGTCTCGGGGGCTGCGACCTGGTTCCTGGCTGCGTCAAGTCCATCCCCACCATCAGGGGCCCTGGTGAAGGGCAGCCTGGGACTTAGACTCCGCGCCCTGAGGGACTTCGGTCTGTGGGTGGTGGTTGTCGTCAGCCAGTGCGTTACATTGTTAGGCCTGCCTGTCCGTTCCTCGGCTCCTGCCCTGACAAATGGTTTTACAGGTGGAGGTCACTGACATTATTTCCCTACTCCTCTTTTCTGACTGTTTTTCACTAGTTTTGCATTTGGCTAGGGTCAGTGTCACTACTGGTAGCATGAGGCCATACCTGGACCCAACAGAGATTGTACAGGCAGTCCAACTCCTCCAGGATGGTACATCAATACGTGCCATTGCCAGAAGGTTTGCTGTGTCTCCCAGCATAGTCTCAAGAGCATGGAGGAGATTCCAGGAGACAGGCAGTTACTCTAGAAGAGCTGGAGAGGGCCGTAGAAGGTCCTTAACCCATCAGCAGGACCGGTATCTGCTCCTTTGTGCAAGGAGGGACAGGATGAGCACTGCCAGAGCCCTACAAAATTACCTCCAGCAGGCCACTGGTGTGAGTGTCTCTAACCAATCAGAAACAGACTTCATGAGGGAGGCCTGAGGGTCCGACATCCTCTAGTGGGCCCTGTGCTCACTGCCCGGCACCATAGAGCTCGATTGGCATTTGCCATTGAACACCAGAATTGGCAGGTCCACCACTGGCACCCTGTGCTTTTCACAGATGAGAGAAGGTTCACCCTGATCACGTGACAGACATGAAAGGGTCTGGAGAAGCCGTGGAGAACGTTCTGCTGCCTGTAACATGGTTCAGCATGACGGTTTTGGTGGTGGGTCAGTGATGGTCTGGGGAGGCATATCCATGGAGGGACACACAAACCTCTACAGGCTAGACAATGGCACTCTGACTGCCATTGAAATCCTTGGACTTATTGTCAGACCCTACGCTGGTACAGTGGGTCCTGTGTTCCTCCTGGTGCACGACAATACCTGGCCTCATGTGGGGAGAGTATGCAGGCAGTTCCTGGAGGATGAAGGAATTGATACCACTGAATGGCCCCCACTCTCGCCTGACCTAAATCCAATAGAACCCCTCTCGGATATCATGTTTCGGTCCAGCCACCACCACCACCAGGTTGCACCTCAGACTGTCCAGGAGCTCAATGACGCCCTGGTCCAGATCTGGGAGGAAATCCCCCAGGACACTATCCGTTGTCTCATTAGGAGCCTCCCCCGACGTTGTCAGACATGCATACAAGCACGTGGGGGCCATACAAACTACTGAGGACCATTCTGAGTTGCTGCAATGAAATGTCAGCAAAATGGACTATCCTGCTGCATCATTTTTTCACTTTGATTTTCAGGGTGTCTTTGAATTCAGTCCTCTGTAGGTCGATCATTTTAATTTCCATCAAACAATGGGGCATCCTTACCTTCCTAACACATTACCCCGTCCATGTCAGTATAGAGATCCAGCAGGAGATTCTTCCCTATTGAGATCTGATGTGTTTTCAAAGTGTTCCTTTCATTTTTCTGAGCTGTGTATTTTCCCCTTGGATGGACTTTGCTCGGTACCATTAGGTCTATTACCATTGTTTCTTATTATTCTGTTAGCGATCATTCTATTTTGTGCCTTTTTTAGCTCATTATAGTTCTGTTGCTCTTTTTTCTGATACAGTATGCATTGTCAGCTGTGAGGCCTTTTATAGAGAGGTGTGTGCCTTTCAAAATCACGTCCAATCAATTTAATTTAAAAATCGCACCAAAGATGTAGCGTGCAGAATTTTTCAAAAGACACAGCAGCCAAGTGGTGTAAATAATCATATAGGATTTAAAGGGATTGCAATTTTAGCAAGATAAAAAACGCAGCAAAAAAACCATCAGCGTGAAAGCAACCTAAACGTCATCCTGTTAGGGTTTAGATCTCGATGAACCCCTTCATGCCAACCTCACACAAATATGTGGCCTCACTGCACTGGGCTTTATGCTGCGGCGCCGCACATTAGTGTATCTCCCTTTGTGCTGGGAGCGCACAGCACGCGGCGAGCTCTCAGCACAGAGACCGGGGTCTCACCGTGAGTACCGGGTGCCGTACTAATGATCGGGACCTGGACAGGGGCGGACTGACAACTCATGGGGCCCCCGGGCAATAGGGGATCATGGGGCCCCTGTGTCCTTGCCCAAACTCAAAAAAGCCTATGAAAAAGGTACCAGGGGCATCTCATGGGGCCCCCTACTGACCCTGGGCCCTCGGGCAGTGCCCGAGTTTCCAAATGGTCAGTCCGCCCCTGGACCTGGAACTCCCAATTCCAGGTACCTGATCACTGTGATAGCGTCTGGCTATCACAGTGATCAGTCACTGAAGCTCGCCCGTTTTTTCTCTCTATGAATGGAGGAGAGAGGTACATTGTATCTCTCTATCCTTTGAAAAATAAATAAAAATATAAAATATAAAATAAAAAATAAAGAAAAAATACCTAGGTCAAGGTTTGATCTGGGTCAGTGCCAGGGTTAGTGTTTGGGTCAAAGTTCAAGGTCAGGGTCAGTATATTTTGGCCAGCATTTTTCTTTATTTTTTTATTAGTATCTGTGTCAGTGTGTTTTAGGTCAAAAGGACAAAAAAAATAGCAAATTGCACACTATTGTTTCTGGGCTGTACTACGGGTACAAACAGGGGCGGACTGACAACTCATGGGGCCCCTGTGTCCTTGCCCAAACTTAAAAAAGCCTATGAAAAAGGTACCAGGGGCATCTCATGGGGCCCCTTACTGACCCCGGGCCCTCGGGCAGTGCCCGAGTTTCCAAATGGTTAGTCCGCCCCTGGGTACAAACAACAAATAACATACACATTTATCATCGCTGCAATTGTCAGGAGCAGGAGAATTTATTTTGGGTTGTTCTTTGGTGGTAGGTTATGTTGGTAACAAGAAATATACAGCTAAATCTAAAAAAAAAAAAAAAGTATACTATTTTGGGCCAGTTATCCTTTGATAAAAAAAATCAGGAGATATCCATTACCATTCACCACCAAATGAAAGCTCAATTTGTCCTGAAAAAAAAAAAACACGGTATAATTCACCTGGATGTACAAAGTAGTCGTGATGATATGTACGGATTTACTAACACATGTCAATGTTGCAAAATTGTGCTCAGGCATTCAGATTTGTTTTACACTTCGGCTCGGATCACATTGCTGCGACTTGGGATCCAACTTGTGAGACTCCAAGTCGCATGACGTGTGAAATCCCATGTTAGTCAATGAGAGCTGTCCTATTTAGCACTACTGAAGTCGCTCCGAGTTTAGAATAGGTTCCTTTACTATCTCAAGGCGACTTCTCTCCAACTTCAGCCCATAGACTTTAGTGGAAGTCGCCTCCTCATCTATATTGATGTGATTTGGATTTGACGTTACAGGAAGATTACCCAGACATTCCCTGAGAGTTGCTGCAAAGTAGTGCTCAAGTCGCCTGGCCAAGTCACACTGTTAGACTTCATGTACACTGTAGCTGATAGACTCACATTTAGGAGCTTTTCTGCGTTTTTTTCAGCAGCCCCTGAGCTCTCCCTAATGTTTTCCTATGTGTCCATGTACACATCGTCCTTTACAGGCAGTTGAGTTTACAGTCTTTTTTTTTTTTAACGCACCAAACTTGTGTTCAGTAGATTTTATCAGCGTTTCAAACGCTTGTAAACGTGCATAACCACGTTTATAAGCGTTTGTGTTTAGAAGTGTTTTTTTAACTGTTTCCTATCCAGATGCTGTCCAGAACCTTTATTCATCATCAGAAATTCATGCAAAGCATTTTCCATGTATTCAAGTGGACCCGGTACACCAGCGCAGTCAGTTCCAGGTTTGGCGTGAAGAAATAAATGGTAGAATGTGCCGCATTATACGCATGATGAGATCCATAGTGAATACAACCAGAAAAGACAGGTCATCTCAACACATACTGCTGTCTCTGCTTCTGCTCTCTCTATTCCTCTCAAAATGTCTGAAATAGTTAGTTTTTTTACTGTTTTTCAGTGCATTCTGGGCATTTGGGAAGGTCTCCTGAGGTTATCTTAAAAAACGCTTCTAAACACAAACGCACATAAACGCGGTATGCAAACGCGGCTAAACAGACCTTTTTTAACCTACGTTTTCCAGCAGTCAGTTTCCATCGTTCAGAAGTGTTTTCCAAACATCCAGTGTACATGAGCCCTTACAGCGACAAACGTCCCGTGTACGTGGAGCCCTTACAGCGACAAACGTCCCGTGTACGTGGAGCCCTTACAGCGACAAACGTCCCGTGTACGTGGAGCCCTTACAGCGACAAACGTCCCGTGTACGTGGAGCCCTTACAGCGACAAACGTCCCGTGTACGTGGAGCCCTTACAGCGACAAACGTCCCGTGTACGTGGAGCCCTTACAGCGACAAACGTCCCGTGTACGTGGAGCCCTTACAGCGACAAACGTCCCGTGTACGTGGAGCCCTTACAGCGACAAACGTCCCGCGTACATGAGCCCTTACAGCGACAAACGTCCCGCGTACATGGAGCCCTTACAGCGACAAACGTCCCGCGTACATGGAGCCCTTACAGCGACAAACGTCCCGCGTACATGGAGCCCTTACAGCGACAAACGTCCCGCGTACATGGAGACCTTACAGCGACAAACGTCCCGCGTACATGGAGCCCTTACAGCGACAAACGTCCCGCGTACATGGAGACCTTACAGCGACAAACGTCCCGCGTACATGGAGCCCTTACAGCGACAAACGTCCCGCGTACATGGAGCCCTTACAGCGACAAACGTCCCGCGTACATGGAGACCTTACAGCGACAAACGTCCCGCGTACATGGAGCCCTTACAGCGACAAACGTCCCGCGTACATGGAGCCCTTACAGCGACAAACGTCCCGCGTACATGGAGCCCTTACAGCGACAAACGTCCCGCGTACATGGAGCCCTTACAGCGACAAACGTCCCGCGTACATGGAGCCCTTACAGAGACAAACGTCCCGTGTACATGGAGCCCTTACAGCGACAAACGTCCCGTGTACATGGAGCCATACAGCGACAAACGTCCCGTGTACATGAGCCCTTACAGCGACAAACGTCCCATGTACATGGAGCCCTTACAGCAACAAACGTCCCGTGTACATGGAGCCATACAGCAACAAACGTCCCGTGTACATGAGCCCTTACAGCGACAAACGTCCCGCGTACATGGAGACCTTACAGCGACAAACGTCCCGTGTACATGAGCCCTTACAGCGACAAACGTCCCGTGTACATGGAGCCATACAGCAACAAACGTCCCGTGTACATGAGCCCTTACAGCGACAAACGTCCCGTGTACATGGAGCCCTTACAGTAACAAACGTCCCGTATACATGGAGCCCTTACAGCAACAAACGTTCTGTGTACATGGAGCCCTTACAGTAACAAACGTCCCGTGTACATGGAACCCTTACAGTAACAAACGTCCCGTGTACATGGAGCCTAAGTCGCACAGCTTTCAGGTCGTAGTAGTGTGAACCGAGACTTAGGAGTGAAGGGGTTAAAGTGACACCAAACTATATACTGTACTTATTGTCCAATAAAATCCATCCACATCCACTACTTAACGGCCCTGTAATCGATTTTTCATGAACTTGCTTCTCACTGTGTTTTTTTTAGCTCCTTGTATTATCCTTTGCGAACTACCAAATCTCTCCTTTTCCCCCCTGAATTCTCCTTTCTGCCCCTGAATTCTCCTTTCCCGTTTGTTTGGAACGAGCAGTGCACTTTAGTTGTAGTCATGTACACTGTTCTATCGACACTACAAATCCCATAGTCCATCTCAGGAGTGAGAGAAGCAGCCTACGTTCCTGCACACATTTGGACCATGGAAAACTAATGCAGCCACCCTCTAACAGGAAGTCAGATCACAGCAGCTAAACAAAAAGAGGAATTTGGAGATTTGGAGGAGGCTGAGGGCAAAAGAAGGGTTCTTTGAGTTAGGAATACAGACTTGGAACAGGTTTTTTGGAATTATACCAGAGTTTAGGGTCACTTTAGGGTGAAAAATTAGAGTCCCAGATGATGCTGCTGGTGGCAGACAGATTTCCTTTTATATAGCTCTGCTAGGTCACCTTTAAACTGATTTACTTCTGGATATAAAATTTTATTTTTGTGTACCTTTATACTTTCATTTTTTTTTATCAATAAGGAAAAATCACACTTTATTCATTCTATTTTATTCAGAAACATTCCTATATTTCTATTCTGAAAGAAAAGACCCCGCAAGTAGAAGGCAGACACGAAATAATAGATAAATGTACATTCATAATTTATTTGGTTGTTTATAAATAAAAATAACATAAGGAGGTGTTGTTCTGTGTCGGTGAAACTTTCCTCCATCCATTGTAAATAGTCACAGTATGAACTGAGAGCGTCATCATCAATCACCCGCCACTCGCACAGCCTGATGAAAGAGCTTCATCAGGGTCCCATCATGAAACTTCAAGTAGAAATGTTTTTTCGGAAATTGAGCAGTCCTTGAGGCCCCATTCACACCAGGGCATTCTGAATCGCAGACGGGAACTGCTTTCGGGCGACACGCGTTGCTCAATGCGGTTTGCCGAAATCGTAGCGCGATTTATCGCACGACAATCACGGCAGAACTGCACCGTGTTTTCAGGTGCCATTAAAATGAATGGCACCTGAACACGGCTGTTCCACAATTTGTCATTTTAGCAGCATTTGGAAATCACATCTACCCGCAATTCAAAATGCCTTGGTGTCAATGACACCTCAAACTGCTCTGAAAATATTCAAATCTTAAAAACTGACCTTATAGTAGTTCTGACTTTTCTTGTAGATATGTCAGATGAGTGATCCCCCCAGGATCAGGACTAAGCTGTCACTGGCTGACTGTCAGCTCATCTCTGCGATGATTGGGGATCTGCAGACAGCCAATGACGCATGCCCTAGATCTTTAGAACTGTGCAAGAGCAACCTGACAGCAGGCTGATCGTTTTTTATAGATCTCCCCTATGGCCTTATTTACCCGCACAGGGATGCACAGGTGTTTATCTTTGTGGTGATTTTTGGGATATTACTTCATATTATTCAGGTTTTCTTTGTATTTCCTATTTATATTGTTTTGTTGTAGATTTATTCTGCGAATATTATTTGATTTGTTTTCCTTTTTTTTTTTTTTTTTTAACTTTAATGATTCTGTCATCTTATTGTTATTGAGTGGGAGCCACCTAGAGGGTTGATTATCACCCCTAATTATCACCTGTAATTATCACCTGTAATTGATTTCCCCGCTTGAAGTCTGTACCTTTTGCTACAATTGAGAAATGTTATATATATGGTGATCCTTGCTGTGCTGGTGACATTTTTTCCATGCCATCATGGTGGTCACATGATCGGGAAAGGTCCCGATCCAAAGAGGAGATCGGTACCTTTCCGTGAGTACCGGACATGTGTGCTAGGAGCGCACAGGGCGCGCTCTCAGCTCATATGTTTTGTTTTGTTTTTTTTTAATAGAACGCAAATGTGCAGTTGCTCGGCGTCTAGGCCTAGACGGCGGGAGGCCGCACATTTGCGTTCGGCCGGCGCCAAGAGGTTGAAAAAAAAAAAAGGGACTGGAACTCCACTTTATTTGAACAAATTAAGAGTACAAGCTGATTGGTTTCTATGCAGAAGTGAGCCAGATTTTGCACTCTGCAGCTTTAGTAAAAAAAAGGTCCCGATCGAAAGAGGAGATCGGTACCTTTCCGTGAGTACCGGACATGTGTGCTAGGAGTGCACAGGGCGCGCTCTCAGCTCATGTTTTTTTTTTTTAATAGGACGCAAATGTGCAGTTGCTCGGCGTCTAGGCCTAGACGCCGGGAGGCCGCACATTTGCGTTCGGCCGGCACCAAGAGGTTAAAAAAAAAAAAAAAAAAAGGGACTGAAACTCCGCTTTTTTTGAACAAATTAAGGGTACAAGCTGATTGGTTTCTATGCAGAAGTGCACTCTGCAGCTTTAGTAAATAAACCCCACTCTGTCTCTTTTCAGGGCCATGCACTGGCATGGCTGTCAAACTGACATGAATGAGACTGCCTGCATGGGGATGCATCCCTGTGCCGGCAAACATGGCCCTTGCATGGGTGTATGCTGCAGGACGCCCCTGTGAACAAGGGCTACAACTATTTTACAAATCTGAATGAAACACGTTTACACAGATGGGCCATTGGTGATGGATCACTCAGAACAGCTCTGCATAGCCAGCTACAGACACAATTACGAATATTTTCAGTTAAAACACCAAAAATAATTATATATATATGTGTATATATATATATATATATATATATATAGCAATCATATCCTGCTTTACTTGAAGTTTCAAGGTAGACTCACTGAATAGAAACACTTGTATATGGTGTCCTCTGTACACAGCTTTTAACAGATATTGGACCAGGACATCTCACCGGCAAGGTGGAAGGTGGGATAAACCTCTACATATACAGCATCATTATCAGATATATATATATATTTTTTTTTTTTTGGAACAAAATAATTGTATAGAGTTACATGGTCAATGAGTTTAGCAGCAGAAGAATCAAGTTAGTGAGCAAACTGTTTTTCTACAAGTAGTGTAACGGAGACATAGATCAGCTTATGTACTGTATGGACAGAATAGAAATGGATGCATATAGTCTAAAGGAGACTTTGGAAAAAGAAAGCCTACTGATTAACAAATGATTTGGCTCTATGGAGAAACACTCTGGGGTCATCAGCTCTTGCAGGAGATACATCCTGGAATATTATTTCATCGCTGAGCAGAATGAAGCCCTGAAATAATCGCACGCTGTAGCCTGCAATACTATATATTATCAGATGGTGGCAGTGCAGGAAAGGTCCACTACAAACAGCATTTACTAAATCCAAGGTTCTTAAGCACTTGCCCTCCAGAGGATTCCCCCCCCCCCTTCCTGACCGGGCTATTTTTTGCGATACGGCACTGCGTTACTTTAACTGACAATTGCGCGGTCATGCAAAGCTGTACTTAAATTAAATGTATCGTTTTTTTCACAAATGAAGCTTTTTTACGGTGGTATTTGATCATATCTGCAGTTTTTATTTTTTGCGCTATAAACAAAAAAAACCTGTCAATTTTGAAAAAAACAAAACAATATTTTTGACTTTTTGCTATAAAACATATCCAATAAAAATGTTTAAAAATAAAATGTCTTCATAAATTTAGGCCAAAATGTATTCTGCTACATGTCTTTGCAAAAAAAAAAAAAATTCCAATACGTGTATATTGATTGGTTTACGTGACAGTTACAGCGTTTATAAATGGCAGTATATATATTGGAATTTTTGTAAAAATATTTTCATACTAGAAATGGCAGCGATCAGCGACTTATAGCGGGACTGTGGTGGGCATTCTGACACTGGGGGGGAACTGATTAATGGCCCCTGACATCCCAGTGATCAGTGCTAATAAAAAGCACTGACACTGTACTAATGACACTGGGCAGGAAGGGGTTAACAGCTGGGACAATCAAAGGGTTAATTGTGTGTTTTGCTTACACTGTGTGCTGTTTTACTAGGCAGACATGCTGCTTTGTATTTATCTGCTGTGCAGAGAGATACAAAGCAGCATGTCCATGCTCACAGGAGAGAGATCTGTGTTATTTACACACATATCTCTCCCTTCTCAGCTTTAGCGGCGATCACCGAGTCCCCACTGAGAATCACTGGCTGAGACCTGGTGACATCCGCAGGAACCAATGGGAGCGCGCTTGTGCACCCCTATCCGAATATGCAGATTCACATATATTTATGTGATTTTGAGCAAAGCGGCCGCCCTATAGCAGTACTTCTGCTGCAGGGCAGTAGGGAAGTGGTTAAAATGTATGTCTGGACCAACAAAAAACTCATACACAGTACATTTCTGCAATACACGCACATTTAGGCCTTTTTTGATCTCTTGAGCACTTTTTAATCAATTTTAAAATTTTTCAAACCCATTAAAATCTGCATTTTTGCTAGAAAAGGTGTTAAAATATTATATATTTTTGAAAGCGCAGGCCTCATAGAATAAAATGGTGGCTGTTGCAATTGTTTGTCACATGGTATTCGTGCAATTGTTTATTCATTTGACATTTTTAGAAAAAATACACTAAAATAAATTTTAGTGCACACAAACAGCCAATTTATACTTTATACATACCCAAGTTATTACCAATAATTCAGTAAATTATAAAAAGACGAGGCTGCATCAAGTGGATACCAAACACGTCTAGACTCAAAACTATGTGTACCCGAGAAATGATGAGCTGCCATTCTCCCTGCTGCTAAAGGAAACAAAGGGGTGGGGTCACTGGGTGACCCCACCCCTTTGTTTCCTGCAGTATAGGTTCACATATGTGCGGGTGGGGTGGCTGCAGATCCGCACGAAAATCCGCACCACCCGCACAGAGGAATATGGACCCGCGGGCGGGTGCCATTAGATCTAATAGCACGCAGCCCGCACTGGAAAACACAACCGAGGTTCACGTGCGGGCTGCGTTTTCAGAAGAAGTGCAGGGACGACTTCTCTGCGAGTCACGGGGCACGGGAGTCCAGTCAAATGAATGGTCTCTCGTGCCCATGCAAAACACGGCCGCAGAGATGTGAACCGGGGGTAAGCGGCGGGGAGAATGACAGCTCCTTCTTTTAGCTATAGTGAAGGGAAAAAAAAGACGGTAATTACATTTAAAAACTGTCATTGACATAGAGGCAGCCAGTGAGGGAGCCTGAGTGTATACACTGCTCCTCTCCTGCCCCCTTCTTCCACACATGCCACCCCCCCCCCCACAAAGAGGACCTATCACTCTTATACTATCACATAGGGGACTATTGGTTCCCTATGTGATAGCAATAAAATCATAATTTAAAAAAATAAATAAAAATACACATTAACATAAAATAAAAAAAAATCCAAAAAAAAAAAAGAAGAAATGTGGAGCCTTCCCCCGCCACATACGCAGACATTGCCCAAAGATATCACATAGGAGGCTTGTTAGCTCCCTTGTGATACCAATAAAGTTGAATGACTGTGTATGTGGCGGGGGAGGCTCCAAATTTTTTTTTTGGGGGGATTTTTTTTTTGGCCACATGCATTCTGAGATTTTGGTATCGGTTTTGGCACCAGAATGTTCATTTTAGTACACCACTAATTTTTAGTTAATTTTTTTTAATTCATTCAACTTTATTGGTATCATAAAGGAGCTAACAAGCCCCCTATGTGATATCTTTTTGCAGTGACAAGTCCTCTTTAGGGTGACATATTTCCTTTGCTCTCCAAAGGAGCAGATCAAGCACAGATCGTGATTGATTAGCTGCTTTCCTGGCTGTCACAGCTAGCAGATAACCGTTTCGAAACCAGAACGGACACAGTCATTGTCGCTTCTGGCTTCATTTATCACAGAGGAGATCGGGGAACAGGTATTCCTCCATCTCCTCTGTGTGAAGGAACTCAAACCTTTTACAGCAGTCCAGAAGAATGGTACCTTTGGCTGTAGAGCTACCTGGATCACCTTTACAAAGCAGCCAGTTACTGGCTGTAAAAAAATGATAGAAAGATCATAATCTTGCAATAACCACTTGTTGACAGGCTGTATATATACAGTAAAAGAGGATGAAAGAAAGAGCGCACAAACCTTGTGCATTACCTCAATAAATAATGAATTATTGAAACGTGACGGTAAAACAGGCATAGGTTAA
This sequence comes from Staurois parvus, assembly GCF_062004578.1. Lineage (NCBI taxonomy): Eukaryota > Metazoa > Chordata > Amphibia > Anura > Ranidae > Staurois > Staurois parvus. Next base: position 419,000 of record NW_028318818.1, on the reverse strand, counting down.
CCATAATCCACACAGGGTTACAGGTGAATCCAAAAGGGGGGATAAAAGCTAACGCGTTTCGAAGGGTGCTCCCTTCTTCATCAGAGCTGGGTTTGGCAGATAGAAACTTCAGTATAGCAGAGTTCCCATAGCAAGGAGACATTCAGCCAATGAGTGTCAGTATTACAGCATTTCAGCCTATGGGATCTCTGCTATATTATTATTATACAGTATTTATAGAGCGCCAAAGGGTATGCTCAGCACTGTACAGGAGCAAGGGGGACAGAACATGAGACAAGACAGTAACAATACAATATAAATCAAAAAGTGCAGCGCTAAAAAGGGAAATACAGTATGAGTAGTACACGTATCTACATCATTAAACAGTTCATTAGGTGACTTGAAGTGACTTCAGGTGCTCTCATGTGACTGTATCCTCCTATTAGTAAGGTGCTGTGATATAAAGTGCGGAAAGAATGCGCACTCACCAGAACGCGCAATTTAATGAACGTTTGTGTATAATTATCCTGATGTCATCTGCTAGTCTGGGTAGTGTCTGGAATCCAGTATATTCCCTTCAATGGTCCTAGAAGCTGTTAGTAGGACATGAAGATGATCCAGGGATCCCTTCAGGTGATAGCTCAGGTACTGCCCTATGGGGGTTGTAAGGGCTCCCTCTCCGGTGGTCAGGTGGGTGGCTATGAATCAATACTCCCCAGGGGAGTCAAAGCAGAGACATCTCCATAGTGTAGTATAGTATGGGGTTTTATTTAGGTATATAAAAACGACGATTCTTGTAACAAGTGGAATAAAAGCAATGTGGACTAACCATCCAGTTCATAAGATGGCCGCTGGAGCGCCACGATGCTCCGGCGGCGTGACGTCACGGCGTTGCTGGCTCCTCCTACGCGTTTCGTGTGCGTAGGAGGAGGGGTTCGAGGGCCCTGCTCTTTCGAGCTTACAGTCTAGGAGGGAGGGGAAGGTGGTACAGGAGGAAATGGCTGTGGGGGATGGAGTGGTGGGAGGAGAGGAGGAGGTTAGTCGTGATACTGAAGTTTCTATCTGCCAAACCCAGCTCTGATGAAGAAGGGAGCACCCTTCGAAACGTGTTAGCTTTTATCCCCCCTTTTGGATTTACCTGTAACCCTGTGTGGATTATGGTTAACTTATGCCTGTTTTATCGTCACGTTTGTGAGTAGATTTCCTAAATAAAATTATTCATTATTTATTGAGGTAATGCGCAAGGTTTGTGCGCTCTTTTTTTCATCCCCTTTTACAGTTCTATCAAGCTTCCCCAGCTTCATGATTGAGCTGCACAACCTCTGATCACCAGCGGATGAACACGTTGTTTGTTACTAACGCCCATTTGATCTGAGTCTTTGAGCGCAGGAGATAATGGATTTATGGTGACTTTATATATACAGTATACATATGGTGGTGAGCAAGTGGTCAACAGCCCTGCATTTCTACCAGAAATCCAGTGAGAGCCTATTCCCTGCTGCTGCAATGAATTCCCAAGCAGTGTTGTTAGCGCCACCTAAGTTCTCCTCTTTTCAACCCCATGACATAAGGGGGAGGGGTTCTGTAATTCAAAAGGGGACAGCTCTAGCATGGTTGTCAGCCAACAACAGGAAGTCATGAGCTTGCTGAGTTTTTGGCTGAATCAATGGGTATTATATTTGTACTTGCAGCAGTTTTTAAGAGACAAAATGTAGGAAAATGTGCATGTATTGCCGAGATACACCGAATGTTTTGCTTTATTTTGCCCAAATTACTGTAATCATTCATCCAGGTGTAACCACTTTATGCTGAGATCACTGATTAAAAAAAAAAAACTAAAAAAGGGGTTATAACCATTCCTTATGTAGGCCATAGACAGTTTGTTTATTGGCCGAATTTTCAGCCGCAAAACGACACATCGGTCGTTCTTTTGCCACTAATGATTACGAAAATCAGCCATTTTTCGTAAATTTTCCAGCATGACTGATAAAAGAAATGAGGAGGAACCGTGAAATTCGGCCGATGACACTGCCCCACTAATGGTGCGAATATCGGCCGATTATTCTTTCGGACGAAAATTCGGCCGATAAACGAACCGTCAATGGCCTGCATTACTCAATCCAAAATGAAGTTTTGGCTTTAGTACTACAATAACAGTATTACAGTTTAACTTGGTTTACGATCCATATTCCTTTACAATATACATAAATAATTTCATGCTCTTCAATATAATCCCACATAGGTTCAGCTTTAATAGAACTTGTAATGTGAAAAACTGTGTTGAAGAAAAAAAAAAAAAGAAAGTCTTGTGGCATATAAATAATTGGATTGAAGATTCAGTCTCAAATTGTGACTTCACAGCCTCACTTAGGAAAGATTTATATGCACCATCTTCCCCAACTGTGAATCACTTGCGGGGTGATTGGGGCATGGCATTTGGTGATGCCCACCGAACACCATGGGGGGTTGGGTGGGGATCAGACTGACCATTTGGAAACTCGGGCCCTGCCCGAGGGCCCAGGGTCAGTAGGGGGCCCCATGAGTTACCCCTGGTACCTTTTTCATAGGCTTTTTTGAGTTGGGGCAAGGACACAGGGGCCCCATGATCCCCTATTGCCCAGGGGGCCCCATGAGTTGTCAGTCCGCCCCTGGTGGGGATATAATTTTATAGTTTGTTTTTTTTTTACAGTCTCTTGCCTTTGCTGTTTATGGGGAAGTGGTAAAAATACAGTCCCACCACCTGGTTTTACCATCCCCCAACCGCAAATCTAAACAAGCTGGCATGATATGCACTCCTAGGGCTCGTTACGTAGTGGTGCCCTCTTAGGCTAGGTTCACATCTGTGCGGGTGAAGAATTAATTCTAATGGCACGGCGCCCGCACTGGAAATCGCAACCATACTGGGAACCGAGGTTCCCGTGCGGACTGCGGTCTCCCCTGCATGTCCCGGGGCACGGGAGAACATTCAAATGAATGGGCTCTTGTGCCCGCGCAAAACGTGGCCCGCACGGCCACATAGATGTGAACCAGGGCTTAATCTGCAGATAGCTTTTCAGGGAAAGTTATGTCACCAATATCGCTGTTTAACGCCACCCCCCCCCCCCCCGAAAAAAAAACGCATCAGCGATCAGCGTGCCACAGCCACATACCTTGCTCATGGATGCAGGGTGGTTAAGGGAAAGCAGTTAGGAGGTGGAAAAATGTGGCTCAACCATTTTTACCTCTCCCCCAATCACAAGTGTAAACCTAGTCTTAAGAGGTGGGAGACAATGAGGCTGATTTGCTAAAGTAGTTGACAATCCTCACTTAATAAATTGAGTGAATACGAAAGCAAATTCCTATTCACTTTTAAAACCCAATCATGTATAGACAGGGGCGGACTGACAACTCATGGGGCCCCCGGGCAATAGGGGATCATGGGGCCCCTGTGTCCTTGCCCAAACTCAAAAGAGCCTATGAAAAAGGTACCAGGGGCATCTCATGGGGCCCCCTACTGACCCCAGGCCCTCGGGCAGTGCCCGAGTTTCCAAATGGTCAGTCCGCCCCTGTGTATAGATAAAATAAGTAAACAGAAATTTGGTTTCCATGTGATGGGATAACAGAAGTGATTTTAGTGAAGATTCCCATCTCCTTTAGTAATCCATTCTCAGTGTTTATAGTCATGGAGCGGTCCTAAAGGCACAAGGATTTTTATCTTCATGCATTCTAGCTTCCTATGGGGGCACCTGCTCGGGTGCCCCCATAGGAAGCTGCTTGTTGTGGGGGCACCCAATGGGAGGGATGGGCCAGGAGTGCTGGCGTGGTACCCCAGAAGAGGAAGATCCGGGCTGCTCTGTGCAAAACCACTGTACACAGCAGGTAAGTATAACATGTTTGTTAATACATAGTTACATAGTTAGTCTGGCTGAAAAAAGACAAAAGTCCATCCAGTTCAACCATTTAAAAAAAAAAAAGTTATAATCCTATACCCATAGTTGATCCAGAGGAAAATTAAAAAAAAAACAAAAAACAAAAACAAGACTTTAGTATCACTTTAAGTAAAGCTGAACAAGAAAGAAAATTCAGAAGCAAGAATTCACAATTATAATAATTTAAAGAGACACTGTTACTTTGACCAATCAGGGCACAGTGACAGTGTCTAGTGATGGCCCAGCCTACAGCAAGGTATACCCACCAACCCACATTCCCATACCCGCTGCAGAAGTCCTGGTAAACCTCAGTGTCAGAGCATACCTGGCTGGATGACGTCACTGCCTCTCCCCATGGCCAGAACACAGTCACACGGGGAAGATCACATGCTCCCTCATACCTGAATCCAAGCTCTGGTACAGGGACAGATGACAGATCACAGGGGCAGCAAAGCAGTAGATTGGGGAGTATAACTTTTTTTGTAGTCACCCAGTCATAAACGATTCTCTTTAAACACAATCGGCAGTTATTACTCCTTTACTTCGGCTTTTATAAAGCAGTCATACATACTTTCTAGCACCAAGTCGATTCCATATAGCAGATGCAGATAACCTTTGGCTCCTGAACTACAAATCCCAGCAGACTGGAGGCAGTGGTATAACAACAGCAGCAGACATGCCAGAGTTTTATATTTCTAGATACTTCTATATAAAAAAGGCTCTTATTATGTTTCAAGCAGCAGGAATGAAAATGTATGAAATGTGCAGAACATGTTTGCATGGCAGACAAGACTGAAAGGCTTTCTCACTGGTGATACCTGATAAAATATATACAGTTTCTTTGGAAATGTTTAAAATGATTATTAATAAAGAGCACCTGTTGCCTACACACTGTAAAGAGAACCATTTTGTGGGTTCAACCACTGTTTAGGAGAATGTGGCCTTGGATCAGAGATGGATAAAGGAAGAACGGGGCCACAGACAAGGTAGCAGCTTTGCTTTCCCTGCCCCATCCCTTTGACTGACACTGTTAAAGAGACACTGTCACCTTGCCTGTACTCATCGTACCAGCACTCCTGCTTAGCTCCGGCCTACGCTGGAGCCTGATCTGATATGTTGGATGGTGTCAGATGCTAAGGCAAGCGATGATATCACTGCTCCAGTCATGTGATAATTGCTTGCGTATAGAAATTGGCTACTAGTCCCAAGCACTGTCAAGTGGGATTAGGTCACATGCTCCCCAATATTCAGCTGTACCAGGAATTGTTGAGGGCTGTGATGGAGGCCATATCTGTAAAGAAGCACTGGTAAGGTGAATACAACTGGCAAAGGGTCTTTACAAATGTACTGTTACTTTGCCTTGAATAGGTAAGGTGACAGTGCCTCTTTAATGCCCAACTCTGGTGAAGTATATAAAATGTATCCTTTGCAGTGGGGCTGTGCCTACAATTGCTTGTTTAGGTCTAGGGGAACAATAAAAAGAAATAAACGTACCCAATCCTCTGCCCCCTCACCCAAAGCTAGACTGGTCCACGCAGCTTCTGCAATCCCATGCTCTAGTGGTCGAGGGTCCTGACATCATCAAGACCAGGGCAGGGTCCATAGTCCTGCTTTAGATGTGAAGATTCAAAGGGACAGTCCACCAGAGGGTTGTGAAGGAGTGTGGTCTGCCAGGAGAACACAGGATCCGGTATGAAAAATGGTTTCTCCTCTCCCCTGGACAAAACAAGCAGGCAACTTGTGTGGCAAGTGTGGGCACAGCCCCGCTGAAAGGGATGAGCTTTTTTTTCTGCCCGGAGTTAAACTTTAGGGAGTGCAATACGCAGAGAGAAGTCAACTAATTTGCATTGTCTGTAATGGCATGGTTCCCTCAGATACCAACTGCCTACAACTCCATCCTCACTTTTAGAAGTGGAAGGCAGGTGCACAGCTTAGGGCAGTAGTCTCCAAATTGCGTCCCTTTGCTTGCTTTTATCCAGCCATATAGGGCATTTTTTTTCAGCAACAGTGGGACATAATTTCTGTCATTGACAATGGGGCACTACCCCTCCCACTGACGCCAATGATGGGGCACTACCCCTCCCACTGACGCCAATGATGGGGCACTATTCTTCCCACTGACGTCATTGATAGGACACTATCCCCCCCCATGACACCAATGATGGGGCACTATCCCCACACCCACAATGACACCAATGATGGGGCACTATTCCCCCCAATGACACCAATAATGGGGCACTATTCCTCCCAGGGACACCAATGATGGGGCACTATTCCTCCCACTGACATCAGCGAAGTGACACTATTCCTCCCACTGACATCAATGATGGGGCATTATTCTTCCCACTGAAATCAATGATGGGACACTACCCCTCCCACTGACACCAATGATGGGGCACTATTCCTCCCACTGACGTCAATGATGGGGCACTATTCCTCCCACTGACATCAGCGATGTGACACTATTCCTCCCACTGACATCAATGATGGTGCACTATTCTTCCCACTGAAATCAACGATGGGGCACTATCCCTCCCACTGACACCAATGATGGGACACTATTCCCCCCCCCCACTGACATCAATGATGGGGCAATATTCCCCCCACTGACATCAATGATGGGACACTATTCTTCCCACCGACGTCAATGATGGGGCACTATTCCTCCCATGATGTCAATGATAGGACACTATTTTTCCCACTTAAATTATGGGACACCATCCCTCCCACTGACACCAATGATGGGACACTATTCCCCCCCCTGACACCAATGATGGGGCACTATTCCCCTCACGGACGTCAACGATGGGGCACTATTCCTCCTACTGACACCAAATGATGGGGTACTATTCCCCCACTGACGTCAATGATGGGGCACTACTCTGCCTACCAATTCAAACAATGAGGCACTATTCCTCTCACCAACGTCAAGGATGGGGCACTATTCCTCTCAACAATGTCAACAATGGGGCACGATTCCTCTCAACGACGTCAACGATGGGGCACGATTCCTCTCAACGACGTCAATGATGGGGCACGATTCCTCCTACCGAAGTCAATGATGGAGCACGATTCCTCCCACTAGTACCAAAGGCATTGTTTATTCCCACTGACAGCATGACATTTTCTACTCTCAATGTTCACAGTCTGCACCCCCTAAAGTTTAAAGGACAGTAAACTGGCCCTTTGTTTAGAAAGTTTGGAGACCCCTGGTTTAAAACAGCTGCCCTATCCCCCTAGTTTATAGCTGGAGCATGAGGGTTGTAGCAGGGCCCAGGTAACATCTACTGGGCCCTATATTCCCATCTAGGTTGCCATGAGGATAAATCGGCTTTGTCTTGGATATATCGCCAGGACTTGTTGACTCAAGTGGCTGCATTCTTAAGATTTGACAAAATTGCCTCTGTAGTGTCAAGCAACAGTTTATACCTTCCTTACTTCCAGCTAATGAGAACATACAAGTGGCCTATACAGCCTACAGGAAAATAAGTAATAGAAAATCATACATGCAAATCATCATCCAAATATTGTGTCCATTCTGCAGAATAAAAACCCAGAGTTGTGGCAGAACACCAGAATTGTGGTGCAGTTCCTGCTTCTGTGCTTGGAGTCAGGTGTTGGTCCCGTGCTGTGCTAGCACATAATACACGTGCTCTGTTTGGCATCACGACTCGGTCCCTAAACAGAGATAGTACAACTGCGTTTAGTGCAAGTAAACAGCCATTATATAACAGTAGAAAGGACAGTGTACACAAAAGTGAATCAATGTTACATACAAGGTACGAGAAGCCCCAAAAAAAAAAAATGGAAATGTTTTAACACTTACCTGTTGTATTGGGTGCAAAATCCTATGTGTGTCGGTCAGAGCACTGGAGGAAAAAATATTTAAAGATTTCTTTTTAAACTGGGGTTTTAGTTTGAGTAGATGGAGCTGGTCTATTGGTACCTTGTATTTTATAAGAAGTCAACCCAGAGGAAGAGCAACAATACTGGTATTACTTTAGAAAAAAAAAAAAAAAAGTAAAACAAAAATAAAATGGAGAAGTAAAAAATAAAAATAGGCTTGTTCACTAAAAGCTTGCAAAACCAAAAGGTTACGTGCAAAACAACACACGCCAAACAATTCACTTTACTGTAGTCACATCATTAAAAAGTGGAACTGCAGCCAACGCTTTTTTTTTTAAACTTTAGACAAGTTGGGAAAGGTTAGAACCTCGGTCAGGTTAACTGTTTCCCCACTGGACAGAGCAGCCCGGATCCTCCTCTTCTCAGGTTCCCCGCCGGAGGTCCCAGCCCCTCCCTCCTGTTGGGTGCCCCCACAGCAAGCAGCTTGCTATGGGGGCACCTGAGCAGGAGTGCTCCTGAGCCATGGCTCTGCATGTTCATTCACACACAGAGCCACGGCTTGGCCCTGCCACCTCCCTCTCTTGACTGACTGCAGTGGGAGCCAATGGTTCAACCCACTGGCTCCTATCAGGTGCCCCCACAGCAAGCAGCTTGCTATGGGGGCACCTGAGCAGGAGTGCTCCAGAGCCCTGGGTCTGCATGTTCATTCAGACACAGAGCCATGGCTTGGCCCTGCCTCCTCCCTCTCCTGACTGGCTCTCTGGCTGTGACTGAGCAGCCCGGATCCTCCTCTTCTCAGGTTCCCCGCCGGAGGTCCCAGGCCCTCCCTCCTGTCGGGTGCCCCCACAGCAAGCAGCTTGCTATGGGGGCACCTAAGCAGGAGTGCTCCCGAGCCATGGCTCTGCATGTTCATTCACACAGAGAGCCATGGCTTGGCCCTGCCTCCTCCCTCTCCTGACTGGCTCTCTGGCTGTGACTGACAGCAGCGGGAGCCAATGGCTCCCGCTGCTGCCTCAGCCAATCAGGAGTGAGAGGCTCCGGAGAACAGAGGTTCTCCTGGACATCGCTGGATCACGATGGGGCTCAAGTACGTGTTAGGGGGGGCTGCTACACAAAGAAGGTTTTTTACATTTATACACAGAATGCATGAAGGTAAAAAAATCGCCTTTAGAACCACTTTAATATAGAATGCAAGGCTGTACCTCCCCAGCAATAAATGCATTCTATTTCTACATGCAGCTAATGTAAGAACCTAAATTTGACTTGGCATTTGCCTTACATATTTCCATGTACAAAAAAATCTCAGACTGCGAGAGGCAGGTAAAGGATACGATGGGAACTAATCAGGCATTTTGAGGTGCACGTGTCAACAAGAAACGTGTTTGCAGGTGAAGAAGTCAAGAGGGGTGAACTGCAGCTCTTTCACGATTCAGTTACAGGCTGAGGGCAGAGGGGTGATCAAGTTGTATTGCTTAACCACTTCAGCTCTCAGGAAGGTTTCACCCCCTTCATAATCAGGGTTTTTTTTTTTTTTGCTATTTGGCCCTGCACTACTTTAACTAGCAATTGCACGGTCATGCAACACTGTACCTACATGAAATTTATATCATATTTTTTTCACACAAATAGAGCTTTCTTTTGGTGGTGTTTGATCAAACATCAAAAAAGAAAAAAGACCAAAAACGTTGAAAAAAAAAACCCCCCACAAAATTTATTTTCAATTTTCAGCTACAAAACCTATCCGATAAAAAAAAAGTAAAATCTGCTGCATGTCTTTGGTTATAAAAAAATCCCAATAAGTGTATATGAATTGGTTTGTGCGAAAGATAGTGTTTATAGACTACAGTACATATACTGGAATTTTTATTTGTTTTATACTGGTAATGACGGTGATCAACAAATAATAGTGGGGCTGTGAAAGTGAGAACGGCAATCTGACACTGATGCTGGGTGGGAACTGACTAAATGACACGGACATCTCCAGTGACACTAATACAGTGATCAGTGCTGATACTATACACTGTCACTGGCTGGGAAAGGGTTTAACATCTAGGGACAATCAAAGGATTAACTGTGTGCCTAACAATGTGTAATGTATGGAATATGTGCTGCTTTTATTATTATTATACAGTATTTATAAAGCGCCAATGGTTCGCTCAGCGCTGTACATTACAAAGGGGGACAGAACATGTGACAGAACAATACCAATACAATGCAAAACATGAGGGGATCGAGGGCCCTGCTCTTTCGAGCTTAGAATCTAGGAGGGAGGGAATAGGGGCATAGGAGGAGATAGCTGTGGGGGATGGAGTGTTAGGAAGAGTGGAGGAGGTCGGCAGGTTAGCAGGGGGTGGGGTAGGCTTCCCTGAAGAGATGGGTTTTCAGGGTGCGCCTAAAGGAGAGGAGAGTAGGTGATAATCTGATGGGTTGGGGCAGGGAGTTCCAGAGGATGGGTGACACCCTGGAGAAGTCCTGGAGGCGGGCATGGGAGGAGGAGACCAGGGAACTAGAGAAAAGGAGGTCTTGTGAGGAGCGCAGTGTGCGTGTTGGGTGGTACTTGGATATTAGGTCAGTGATGTAGTTCGGGGCAGTATGGTGGACAGCTTTGTACGTCAGTGTTAGGATTTTGAATTTGATCCATTGCGCAATCGGAAGCCAGTGGAGGGATTGGCAGAGGGGGGTGGCGGAGATGGAGCGGTTGGAAAGGTGAATGAGTCTGGCAGCCGTATTCAGGATGGACTGAAGCGGGGATAGCCAGCGGCGAGGCAGGCCAGTGAGGAGGGAGTTGCAGTAGTCGAGTCGTGATATGATGAGGGAGTGGATGAGCTGTTTAGTGGTTTCTGGGGTTAGGAACGTGCGGATTTTGGCGATGTTGCGGAGGTGGAGTCTGCACGAGTTTGTTAAAGATTGGACTTGGGGCTGGAAGGATAGGTTGGAGTCCAGAATGACACCAAGTACTCTGGCCTGTGGGGCGGGTTTGATGGTAGTGTTGTTGGATGTGATAGAGAAGTCAATGGGGGGTGGGGTCCGGGCTGGGGGGAAGACAAGAAACTCGGTTTTGGAGAGGTTCAGTTTAAGGAAGTGGAGCGACATCCAGTCTGATATGTCGCTCAGCAGGTGTGTGATTTGGGCGGAGAGTTTTATCCCCCTGCTTTGCAGGGAAAAAAAAAACAAAACAAAACAGCAACATTGCTGCCGTCCATTCACAACCCTGTGTTGTTTGCCAACACAGGGCTTTGAACGGTCATTCGCTAAGATGATCAGGTGATTGGGTTGTGCTGTAACAAATGACCGCACAGAATGGGCAGTGGACGTGTGCCCCCCTACCTGGGGCTGCTCTGCCGCAGTAAAACTGTGGTAGGTGGTCTGCAAGTAATTAAAGTGGAACTTAAACCTCCTATCACTGAACAGCAGAAGACAGAGCCATCTTATCCTCTTGAAGCTGCCATGGTGCCGTATACATGATCAGTTATTTAAGGGCTTGAAAGGTTGGTTCAGAATGTCAGGAGGCACAATGGCAACTGTGACAGTTATCACTAGAGCTACGCCTTGAACATATCAAACACTTTTTGTTGGTAAAATATTCAATCTGTTGGTTTAGAACTTTAGTTCAGCAGAACAAATGTCAGGTCACAAACCTGGCTGTACAGTTTTGGTGGGGCTATGAAAATCCCAGGACAGAATTACAAATCAATTGACATGTACAGGGTGCAGCAACATAACTTCCTTTTTTCAAAATGCAATAAAACCCATTTTATGAATCAGAATTGTTTTTATTGTCTTTAATAATGTAGGTACATATCTAAAGTTCTGTTTCACAGTTTTGAAAATCATATCAGGTAGGTGACGCCCCCCATTGTCCATACACTGAATAAGTGAATTCAGACCGGTATGTGAACATGTTGAAGGAATTTGTTTTTCCACGACTTGATGAATTGGACTTAGGGGACATTTGGTTCCAACAGGACGGAGCAACGGCTCACACTTCAAGAGCATCAATGGCTGTTTTAAGGAACACTTCCCAGAGCGCCTCATCTCAATAAGGGGCGATTTGGAGTGGCCAGCCCGCTCCCCCAATTTGGCCCCTTGCGACTTTTTTTTGTGGGTTTTTTTTAAATCCCACGTTTATGTAAACCGTCCAAGGACCCTACAAGACCTGAAGGCCAACATCCGCGCAGAAATTGCCAACATACCCGCTGCTATGCTGGTAAGGGTCATGAAAAACGCCAGAAATCGGCTTATTCAGTGTATGGACAATGGGGGGCGTCACCTACCTGATATAATTTTCAAAACTGTTTAAAACAGAACTTTAGATACGTACCTACATTATTAAAGACAATAAAAACAATTCTGATTCATAAAATGGGTTTTATTGCGTTTTGAAAAAAGGCAGTTATGTTGCTGCACCCTGTATATCAGCCCCCTTTCATGTTCATATGTACCTTCTGGTTTGTCTGGAGGTCATCTTAAAAGGGCATGAATTACTGTACTTTACATATTACTGCTTCCCCTGACTGTATAAGGGCTCATGTACACTGCAGCTGATAAACTCGAGTTTAGGAGCTGTTCAGCGTTTTTTTTTCAGCAATATAGTCAACATAGTCAATTACAGGCATTTGAGTTTACAGTCATTTTTTTGAACGCGGAAAACTTGTGCTCAGCAGTCGTTTTTATCAGCGTTTCAAACGCAAAACGCCTGTAAATGCGGCAAATCGCGTTTATAAGCTTTTTTTTTAACTCTTCCAGTTCCCGAAGCTGTCCAGAGCCTTTTTTCATCATGAAAAATGCATGCAAAGAGTTTTCAAGGTACTCAGATGGACAAAACACTGAACACAGGATGTTCCTACCAAGCTTGTCACACATTGTAATGACCAATTCACACCTCAGATCTCTCCCACCCTTGGAAACAAAAGATATGTTAATGACCATTCACACCTCAAATTCCTCATGCAGACCCCCTGCCAGGTGACCTTAATGACTCCCTCCACCAGACACCTTCCCACCCTTGGAAACAAAAGAAATGTTAATGAGCAACTCACACCTAAGCTAATCTCAACACCTACTGCTGTCTCTGCTTCTACTCTCTGTATTTCTCTGAAACAGTCTGAAATAGTTAATAATTTACCACTTTTCAGAGTGCATTCTGGGCATTTGGGAGGTTCTCCTGAGGTTATCTTTAAAAAACTCTTCTAAACGCAAACGCCCATAAACGCGTTATGCAAACACGGCTAAACAGACGTTTTTTAACCTACGTTTTCCAGCAGTCAGTTTCCATCGTTCAGAAGTGTCCTGTGTACATGGGGCCTAAGGGTTGGTTCAGATTTGCTTTCAAATTTTGTCTGAATCCAAAAGGCCCCGGTACTTTCTAAATCATTGTGCCATGAAGCAAAATGTCACCCCTTCAAGTAGCATACCTTTAGGCCACCCATGGTTTACTTAATCCCCATCCATAGAACAGTCTAATTGCCACCATCCTGGGTATAATCCAGAATGGATGGACAGCTGCGGTGATGAAAGACATCACATGTGAAAGTCACATGTCTGGGGTCCCTCTCCCACCAGGGGCGGACTGAGCATTTGGAAACTCGGGCGCTGCCCGAGGTCAGTAGGAGGCCCCATGAGATGCCCCTGGTACCTTTTTCATAGGCTTTTTTGAGTTTGGGCAAGGACACAGGGGCCCCATGATCCCCTATTGCCCAGGGGCCCCATGAGCTGTCAGTCCGCCCCTGTCTCCCACCCCCCATCACAGCAATGATGAGGTCACAGGAAGGAGGAAAATGTATTACCTGCTCTTTTCTACACAAAAGGAGTATGGAGTTAAAACCTTGTTCACGCACGTTCCCCCATCCCTCCTGTGCAGACGCAATGCATTAGGGGATATGTAGTTTTATCCCAGGTACTGAACTGCAGTGCCTGATCATATGTCTACAGCCAGAAAAACAATTCTTTTGAATTCAACTTTGAAATGTCACAGTAGAAGGGGTAAGTAATGTTTTCAGGAATACGACCTTGCAGATGTTGATTTACATTACTATTACGTTTATTCACTTGTCAAGGGTAAACTAACCCTTTAAATCTATAATTATGTGGGTGTATCTTCTGTGCCTGAAAGTGGTTGTAAATGCCTGCACCTATGCATGAAGGTCATAACCTTCTGTGTGCAACAGCCCCCCCCCCGCCCCCAATACTAGTCCCATTACGATCCAGTGATGTGTACGAGAGCCTTGACTCTCCGAGGACTCTCCCTCCTCTGTCAATTACAGCCATTGAGCAAAGAGAGGGGGAGATGCTGAGCCGCAGCTCTGTGTGCGAATGGAGCAGTGTCTCTGGAGCGAGCTTTCTTGGGTGCCGCCCCCAGTAAGCTGTTTGCTCTGGGGGTACTTGACAGGTGGGAGGGGCCAGGAGCGCCAGCAGGGGACTTGAAAAAAGGAGGATCGGGGCTGCTCTGTGCAAAACCACTGCACAGAGCAGAGAAGTATAACATGTTTGTTATTTTTTTTTATTTATTTTTTTTTAAGATGCCTTTAATATCACTTGAACTATATTGTAAACAAAATGTTTCTTTGATTTAAGAGGAACATTAATTGTGCTGACCGCTTGTTGTTGTCGTCTGTATTCTTCTTCACTAGCTGACAAAGCTCGGGCTAGAGCCAAGTCTTCTTCTTCCTGATTGCTGAAAGATAAAAGCATTGATACAAAAGAGCAGTAAGACACAGAAGAACACCATTTGCTTTAAGTGATCACTGAGAGCCCATTTATTCAGGGAAATATATCACAGCCTCTAAGGATGGTCTCCTCTGAGACACTTCTCTTTGTTAGAGTGTACTCATACTAGGGGCCGTTTAACGAAACTGCGCCAGAGTTTGATTCTCCCCCTCCCCTGCTGGTCTGGAATCACATTGGATTCTATGGAAATGTTCCATACTCCCCTGCTAACCATACCAGCAATCCCTATTTCACTACACAGTCCACTATAGAGAGAACTGGGCTTCGGCACGGTTTGCACTCACACTGCCCAAATGACAGAAAAATATATTTTAAAAATATTCTTCCCAAACATATTGACATATATTTAAAATACCACAACTTTGGCCGTATTCAACAGACATATACATGTATGTATATAGATAGATATATACACACACTGTATGCTGAAATGCGTTTTTTATATATTACAAAAAATATTAAAAATATTTTTTAAAATACATTTTCAGATATACTGTATGTAAGTACAGTTAATCTACATATTTAGAATGCATTTACAAATAAATGTAAAAATATATGTTACATATACACATTTTTAATATATGAAAAATATATATTAATTAAATATATTCTTCTGATTTTTTTTTAACATATAAAAGTCATTTTAACAAATATTTGTAAATGCATTCCAAATATGTAGATTAAATCTACTTTTAAAGACATACAGTATATCTGAAAATGTATTTTTAAAAATATTTTTGTAATACATAAAAAACGCATGTCAACATACAGTGTGTGTATATGTATCTATCTATATACATACATGTATGTCTCTCTCAGAGAGATTATATATATATATATATATATATATATATATATATATATATATATCAGAGAGACAAATATAATCGACATATATTTGAAATACTACAATTTTGGCCGTATTCTATATATATATATATATTGAATACGGCCAAAATTGTAGTATTTCAAATATATGTCAATATATTCGGGAAGAAAGTTTTTAAAATATATTTAAAATATATTTTTTCTTCCATGTGGGTGCAGCAAACCGTACCAGATCACAAGTGAACTGCACCCGGGACCACCACTTTCAAGTGATCTCAGGCACAGTTCAGACGACTAACACTACATAAACGAACCGACCCAAGGGTATAATCCTCGCCTGGGACCAGTTCAGAGTGCTAGTATGAGTCGGAGTTCCGCCTGAATAATACAGCCTTAAAAGCAGAAGACAAAGAGCCCAACTGCAGCCCTCCAATGTACTATACTAATTCCCAACACTTTGAAATTCCAAGCAGTCTAGGCTTTCCTTCCTCATGATTAGTGGCAACTCCTTTCTGCTGGATCATGCATTTCAGTTGTGCAAACATTGGGAGCAGAGAGACAGAGGGGATGCACGGTTTTATGAAAGTTTGTTTTCTGTGAAGCTGATGAAGAAGAGCGTTGGGACAGATTAGAGGGAAAAAATGTGATGAACTTAATCTCCTAAAATGGTTTTGGAAGGCAGAGCACTGCCTAGGTGGCTTCTTACCAGACAATACTGGAGATTCAATCTGTGATATTTACCTTTACAATAGAAGATTTTTGTAAAATCTGCTTTGTGGACTAGTTTATAAAGCCATCCATAGGACTCTGCATGTTAATTAGAATTTAGGACTGTTTTGTGTAGTAAATAATAAGATCCTCTGCATTTGATTCAAGATATGTACAATATTCTATCCCTTCGCTGAAACATATTTAAACCTCATTCTGCATAGCTGCCAAATACAGAGCCACTTTGCATTGCAAGACTCAAAAATTCTCCTAAATGATTGTTCCAATCTACTCATATCATCTATGGTCAACACTGTAATGTGGTCATAAGGCATAGAAGATATTTTATAATTGACTCTATTCATGCTGCATAACCGGTACACTTATGTTAATGAGTTTGTGTTAATTTCAAGCGGGTTTTGCATTCCCATATCAATTTATAGAAATGCAGGTCAGAGTGAGCTCAATTGCAGGTCAATCACACCTGCGAATGAATTCCAAATGATCTCAAAACTGATGACATCATTAAAAGCCCATCCACACAGGCCCTTAGGTTGACCATACACATAGCGATTTTTTTTTAATTACATATTCAAGTGCGAACAATTGCAAACAAGCAATTCATCATCAATTAAACTAGTGAACAATACAGTGGTACCGGTCTATACTTTGCAATAGACAGACAATTGAAAGAAAAAATACAACCTGCTAGTTATAAATGTAACTGATTAAAAAATGCACATTAAATTGATTTGAAATACAATCAGTTCTCTAGCACAGCATTTCTCAACCTTTTTTCAGTCAAGGCACCCTTTAAAATGATGAACAGTCCTGAGGCACCCTTTAAAATGATGAATGGTCTTGAGGAACCCCATTCTAAAATGGGGTGCCTCAAGACTGTTCATCATTTTAAAATGGCAATCAGTTCTCTGTCACAGTGTTGCTCAACCTTTTTTCAGTCAAGGCACCCTTTAAAGTTATGAACAGTCTTGAGGCACCCCATTCTAAAATGTGAAAAACTATTCTAATAGTTTTATATAACGCAGCGACATCCACGCATGTAGGACACCCAACATTAGAGGTGATTTATTCTTCCAAAGCAAATACACGTTTGCACACTGGTACTGACTAGTATTCCAATGTTTCTCTTCTCCCTCACTGAGCTAATGTGACCCCAGCACTGACGGAGAGGGGCGGGGGAGCATCAAACTAGGATGCTGTGCAGGCAGGTGTCATCCTCCTTATCAACTGATGATGTCATTGGTTGTCAGGATGCCGGTGGCTAGAAGGTTGTAATGGTGCACAATGAAAACCTGTGGCTTTGTATAACTAAAAGGCCGGCTTGTTCCACCCACTGGCTTGTATATAAGTTTTGGGCAATTTTTAGACATTTTGCCAAGGCACCCCTGAAGAAACTTCAAGGCACCCTGGTTGAGAAAGGCTGCTCTAGCATACACACATATACTTGTTAGATCAATCAAAGGTGATCAATAAAAAGTTGATTAATTTGGCAGAATCAAAACTAACCAAGAGCTCAGGTCTTTAAAGTGCAATCATTTGATCAGTATATTTGCACTGAATGATGGATTGAAATATCACACTAATAAGTGATCAGCAATGATAGTTGTGCTGTTCTGACATAAAGAAACTGCATGCTCTTATCCAGTGGTGTATTTAGGTTTTGTACTGCCCTAGGCAACACAAAAATTGGGCGCCCCCCACGGAGAGAGCCTGACATTGACCAACAACGGCCACCTCCCACCTGAGAGAACCTTCCACTAACATCCCCCCCCCCCCCCAGCTCACCTTCACAGCTCCGGACATCCCCGGGAACGAGAGTTGGGCTCTCCGTACACCATCAAGCAGCCCCTCTCGGATCCCACCTGGTCCCCATGCCGCATGTATCCCTTCTTCCAGGGGGTGGTGCTGCCCCCCTGAAAAATGCTGCCCTAGGCAAATGCCTTGTTTTCCTTGTGGTAAATACACCCCTGCTCTTATCCTGCTACGCAGATCAGAAAACATCAAATAACTGAGTATGGGTCACCAAAACCCCTTCTATCCTTAGATAGCTACAGAATGACCTCACTCTTCCACCAGCACAACCTTTTACCATACCTTTGCTGCGGAGGTGTGTTCTGTGCAGAGTCTGCTAGCGACATTTCCAAAGCCCTCTGTAAGGCTTCCTCCTCCGTCTGACAAAAAAGAAAAAAGGTGTTCAAGGCGTGACAGATATACAGCTCATCCACTCCCTCATCATATCACGACTCGACTACTGCAACTCCATCCTCACTGGCCTGCCTCGCCGCTGGCTATCTCCGCTTCAGTCCATCCTGAATACGGCTGCCAGACTCATTCACCTTTCCAACCGCTCCATCTCCGCCACCCCCCTCTGCCAATCCCTCCACTGGCTTCCGATTGCGCAACGGATCAAATTCAAAATCCTAACACTGACGTACAAAGCTGTCCACCATACTGCCCCGAACTACATCACTGACCTAATATCCAAGTACCGCCCAGCACGCACACTCCGCTCCTCACAAGACCTCCTTCTCTCTAGTTCCCTGGTCTCCTCCTCCCATGCCCGCCTCCAGGACTTCTCCAGGGTGTCACCCATCCTCTGGAACTCCATGCCCCAACCCATCAGATTATCACCTACTCTCCTCTCCTTTAGGCGCACCCTGAAAACCCATCTCTTCAGGGAAGCCTACCCCACCCCCTGCTAACTTGACCGACCTCCTCCACTCTTCCTAACACTCCATCCCCCACAGCTATCTCCTCCTGTGCCACCATCCCCTCCCTCCTAGATTGTAAGCTCGAAAGAGCAGGGCCCTCAATCCCCTCATGTTTTGCATTGTATTGGTATTGTTCTGTCACATGTTCTGTCCCCCTTTGTAATGTACAGCGCTGAGCGAACTATTGGCGCTTTATAAATACTGTATAATAATAATATTGCTTGTTGTTAAAGCAAACACCACGGGGAGGAATACAAGGTAAGAGCAAGGTAT